>NC_092091.1:18702071-19002071 GCF_045679555.1 Salvelinus alpinus | reverse complement strand
AAAAATCTTACGGTGAGTTTGTCTGCGTTAATGGCCACTTGTTCTCCCCTCTGCTAGGCGGTCTGTTGGGTAGGAGCGAGGGGGTTAGGGGTCCGCCGCCTTGTCTCTCTGCTGATGGAGAATAACATGACTCTGCAGGGACTTCAAAGCAACGGCTCTCCATTTCCTGTACTGATTGCAGCCTAATATAAATATGCGGGCAGCAGGGCACACACATTCCGACACACGCCGAGCAAAACCGCACCATTTCTTAAGATTGAAGTGCTTTGTTGAGAAATTATCAAAACACTTCAGTTTGGGGAAAAAGGATTAGATTTTGCTGCTAAGCTTTTGTTTGTAGTGTCACTTCCAAAATATCTATCCACTCGTCCCTACCCAGGGTCACCAATTACGGGCAATTCCATGGTAACAGAGTGATGCTGAGACAAAGGGTGTTCCTCAAAATGCATACTACCGTGTTCCGAGCACGCAAGTTGGAGCACGGATGGGTCGGAGTATGAGTCCAAATCAAAGTATGCGAAGCGGAGCACGGAGGGCACTTTTCGAATGCGTACTCCGTTTGTTCAAATTTTTAAGCATGCATCGATCCAAGATTCAACGGAAAGTATCCACAGACATATGACGCAACCACGTAAAAAATAACATTACATTGATTGAAATCAATGGTGTTCATTATTTGAGATGAAGCAAGAGAAAATAAACTCAACTTCAGAATGAAATGTTGTCCATTCACATCTCATATGTTGCCTAACTACAATATTTTATCTTGATATATGAAAAAATACATACTGTGTTCATTTTGGCATGTTTGGATAGATCGTATGTCCATAGTGAGTCAATAGGGCTAATGTTGACTGGCTAGATACTACTGTTAGCTAGCTAGATATCCACAAAGAATTGGCCTTGCAAAACATTCGTTTTAGGTCATTTTTGCCTGTAAAACTATCTGTTTAGCTAGATTATTATGATCCACATATAACTAGCTCATAATTATGAAGTAAAACATAAAAATATTGCAGATAGATTGCAGGTTGCATCAAAGTAATTGTCTGCATCATTTTCAATCCCCCATATATTTTTGAAAATAAATATATACAGTAACAACTTTGGACACACCTACTCATTCAAAGGTTTTTCATTATTTTTTATATTTTCTAAATTGTAGAATAATAGTGAAGACATCAAAACTATAAAATAACACATGGAATCATGTAGTAACTTTTAGATTCTTCAAAGTAGCCACCATTTGCCTTGATGACAGCTTTGCACACTCTTGAAATGCTCTCAACCAGCTTCACCTGGAATGCTTATCCAACAGTCTTGAAGGAGTTCCCACATATGCTGAGCACTTGTTAACTGCTTTTGCTTCACTCTGCGGTCCAACTCATCCCAAACCATCTCAATTGGGTTGAGGTCGGGTGATTGTGGAGACCAGGTAATCTGATGCAGCACTCCATCACTCTCCTTCTTGGTCAAATAGCCTTACACAGCCTGGAGTTGTGTTGGGTCATTGTCCTGTTGAAAAACAAATGATAGTCCCACTAAGCGCAAACCAGATGGGATGGCTTATTGCTGCAGATTGCTGTGGTAGCCATGCTGGTTAAGTGTGCCTTGAATTCTAAATAAATGACCGACAGTGTCACTAACAAAGCACCCCCACACAATCACACCTCCTCCTCCATGCTTCACGGTGGGAACCACACATGCGGAGATCATCTGTTCACCTACTCTAAAAAGACACGGCGGTTGGAAATCTCAAATTTGGACTCCTCAGACCAAAGGACATAATTCCACCAGTCTAAAGTCCATTACTTGTGTTTCTTGGCCCAAGCAAGTCTCTTCTTCTTATTGGTGTCCAATAGTAGTGGTTTCTTTGCAACAATTCGACCATGAAGGCCTGATTCATGCAGTCTCCTCTGAACAGTTGATGTTGAGATCTGTCCGTGACACATTTATTTGGCCTGCAATTTCTGAGACTGGTAACTCTAATGAGGGCTACCGAGTGCCGCAGCGGTCTAAGGCACTGCATCTCAGTGCTAGAGGTGTCACTACAGACACCCTGGTTCGAATCCAGGCTGTATCACAGGCTGTATCACAACCGGCCGTGATTGGGAGTCCCATAGGGTGGCGCACAATTGGCCCAGCGTCATCTGGGTTTGGCCGGTGTAGAAGGTCATTGTAAATAAGAATGGGTTCTTAACTGACTTGCCTAGTTAAATAAAGGTTACATTTAAAATAAAAACATTTACTTATCCTCTGCAGCAGAGGTAACTCTGGGTCTTCCTTTCCTGTGGCGGTCCTCATGAGAGCCAGTTTCATCATAGTGCTTGATGGTTTTTACGGCTGCACTTGAAGAAACTTTAAAAGTTCTTGAAATTTTCCGGATTGACTGACCTTCATGTCTTAAAGTAATGATGGACTGTTGTTTCTCTTTGCTTATTTGAGCTGTTCTTGCCATAATATGGACTTGGTCTTTTACCAAATAGGGCTATCTTCTGTATACCACCCCTACCTTGTCACAACACAACTGATTGGCTCAAATGCATTAAGAAGGAAAGAAATTCCACAAATGAACTTTTAACAAGGCACACCTGTTAATTGAAATGTATTCCAGGTGACTACCTCATGAAGCTGGTTGAGAGAATACCAAGCGTGTTTAAAGCTGTCATCAAGGCAAAGGGTGGCTACTTTGAAGAATCTCAAATATATTTTGATTTGTTTAACACTCTTTTGATTAGTAAATGGTTCTATATGTGCCTTCACTATTATTCAACAATGTAGAAAATAGTAAAAATAACGAAAAACCCTGGGATGAGTAGGTGCGTCCAAACGTTTTACTGGTACTGTACATACAGTGGGGCAAAAAAAGTATTTAGTCAGCCACCAATTGTGCAAGTTCTCCCACTTAAAAAGATGAGAGGCCTGTAATTTTCATCATAGGTACACTTCAACTATGACAGACAAAATGAGAAGAAAAAAAATCCAGAAAATCACATTGTAGGATTTTTTATGAATTTATTTGCAAATTATGGTGTTCATAGTTGAAGTGTACCTATGATGAAACTTACAGGCCTCTCTCATCTTTTTAAGTGGGAGAACTTGCACAATTGGTGGCTGACTAAACACTTTTCTGCCCCACTGTACATACACGCATATCTTTTAAAAATATATTTTCCTTCATTATTTTCCTTCATCAACCCATACCATCCATCTCCGAAGCCCATCCAGCTTGATTTCTACTTTGCCATTTATTCACAAAAGTTCCGATCCCATATACATTTAACATACACAACATATTTTACATTAGTTATCTTTTAATTTTCAATCCCACCCTTCAGCTCCACTCAACCCATCCCATCTATCCGCCAACACCATCCATTTTTGCCATATATTTTTCAACTGTGCTGTTTCACAAAAGTGCTGAACCTTTCTATTCTCATAGTTCCTACAGATTCTAAATCAAAGAAACATTTTTGCTAAAAATAATATTATCTTATTGATCGACTGGGTACCGGTACCGAGTCAATGTGCGGGGGTACAGGTTAGTCAAGGTAATTTGTACATGTAATTTGTACATGTAGGTAGGGGTAAAGTGACTATGCATAAATAATAAACAGGGAGTAGCAGCTGTGTAAAAACAAATGGGGGGGGGTGTCAATGTAAATAGTCCAGGTGGCCTCCTGACCGGTTGCGTCCCCGCCTGGCATGGCAACTGCTCGGCACCCGACTAAGGTGCTACAGAGGGTAGTGCGTATGGCCCAGTACATCACTGGGGACAAGCTTCCTACCATCCAGAAGAAGGACCAAAAATTGTCAAAGACTCCAGTCACCCAAGTCATAGACTGTTTTCTCTGCTACTGCACGGCAAGCGGTACCGGAGCGCCAAGTCTAGGTCCAAGAGGCTTCTAAACAGCTTCTACCCCCAAGCCATAAGACTCCTGAACATCTAATCAAATGGCTACCCAGACTATTTGCATTGACACCCCCCCCCCCCTCTTATTTTTACATTGCATAGATAATAAACAGGGAGTAGCAGCATAGTCACTTTACCCCTACCTACATGTACAAATTAACTTGACTAACCTGTACCCCCGCACATTGACTCGGTACCGGTACCCCCTGTATATAGCCTCATTATTGTTATTTTATTTTATTATTTTTTATTCTACCTTAGTTAATTTAGTAAATATTTTCTTAACTCTGTTTTCTTAAAACTGCATTGTTGGTTAAGGGCTTGTAAGTAAGCATTTCAAAGTAAGGTCTACACCTGTTATATTTAGCGCATGTGACAAATACAATTTGATTTGAAGAACAGTGCAAATGCAAAAGTGCAGTATGTGAGGTTGCAAAAGGAGGGAGAGAAGGCACACAAGTGAGACAAAGAGAAGAGGAGAGGAACCAGAGAGGAACCAGAGAGGAACCAGAGAGGAACCAGAGAGGAGAGGAACCAGAGGAACCAGAGAGGACACGAGAGGAGAGGAACCAGAGAGGAGAGGAACCAGAGAGGAGAGGAACCAGAGAGGAGAGGACCAGAGAGGAACCAGAGAGGAGAGGAACCAGAGAGGAACCAGAGAGGAGAGGAACCAGAGAGGAACCAGAGAGGAGAGGAACCAGAGAGGACACGAGAGAGGAGAGGAACCAGAGAGGACACGAGAGGAACCAGAGAGGAACCAGAGAGGACACGAGAGGAACCAGAGAGGACATGAGAGGAGAGGAACCAGAGAGGAGAGGAACCAGAGAGGAGAGGAACCAGAGAGGAGAGGAACCAGAGAGGAGAGGAACCAGAGAGGAGAGGAACCAGAGAGGACACGCATCATATTAATCTCTTGCAATCTCTTGCAACCAGGGCCTTGACTGCCCAGGACAGCATAAAAAACTAAACTCGTGTACACAAAGAAAGCCCTTCTTTTTAAGTATGATTGTGAGGGTGGAAGTTGAAGGGGTGGGAGTACCCCCACAGGACATTCCTGAGGAAGCTTGGTTTGCCCTTCTCCTCTCCTGCTGAGCACAATGAAGACGATGAAGACGATGGTCCATCAGCATTAGTTCCCCAGGAGATAGAGTTCTGGTGATGTACATGACTCAATCTGTGAGCAACAGGAGTGGAGATCAGACGCAATACAACACAGCCCCATTAACCACCGCCACGGAGACATGGTTACCGTTGCAGAGCGGCGAGAAGCGCTTAGCTCTGCCCTATCTACTGGCCCGTAATATTATTTTACGCCATGTTCCAGCTCTCTTTACAACCTCAAACATAATTCTGTCTCCATGGCTTAATAAAAATGCATTTATATAGTGGATTTATATACGTGGTCCCGTGTGGCTCAGTTGGTAGAGCATGGCGCTTGCAACGCCAGGGTTGTGGGTTCATTCCCCACGGGGGGACCAGGAAGAATATGGATGAATGTGTATGAACTTTCCAATTTGTAAGTCGCTCTGGATAAGAGCGTCTGCTAAATGACTTAAATGTAAAATGTAAATATATAGTGGGGTTCGAAATTATTGACACCCTTAAAAAATGAGCAATAATGGCTGTATAAAATCAATAGTTCAAATACTGAGCTATATTGTATGCTGAAAAATTACTTATACTAATATAATTATTACTATTACTTTATACTAATATAATTGCTCAGAGCAACCGATTTTGTTTAACAAGTAATATTATTTTTTCTCAAAATGATAGGGTCAAAATTACTGACATCCCTAAATATTCTTAAAAAATATCCTTGCACGCAATGACTACTTTAACCTTTAACCTTGTGACTCTAGAAATTTGTTGGATGCATTTGCAGTAAAATTTTGTGTTTCAGGTTATTTTGATTGATGTTGCGTGCTAGGAATATGTGACCAAATACAAAACTTTGGACTACTTTATTTATAAGAATCTTATTCAACATCAATCATTTTGATCCCTATCTTTTTTGAGAAAAAACTATTTCTTGTTTATCTGAGCAATTGTACTAGTATAAAATAACATAATTTCCCAATTTTATGGAGCATTCAATATAGGTCAATATTTGAATTATTTATTTTATGCAATCATTATTGCTCATCTTTACAAGGGTGTCAATAAATTCGGACCCCACTGTATTTCTTTATTACCCGCCTGTCCATATCACTGTATCTGCTGCTGTACAAAGGAAAGTAATATCAGCAGAGCTCTGGCCCTCTAGCCTCGTTGAGAGCAGCAGACACAGACTATTATTACCTTGAGCTGTCGCCTGTTCCCCCGTGCCATTCACTCAGGGCCTAATGGATTTTTTATTATAATCAAATGAATACAATATCTTCCCATAAATAGCCTACTTAGAAAGTCCTTTTCTCTGCCTGCAATATGGTTGGATGTCCATCACGCTTGAGTGCAGAGGTGCCACATGTTTAATTCAAAGCCAATGCAATTTACGCACACTGCACATCGAAACACAGACTGTAGTTTTTGTTCTCCCTCCACCCATCTTACCTTCAACGGTCCACGTTTACAAAACCATTTAGGACTGTAGGAACAGACTGTATTGCATAACATTCACTGTATCTGAAAGAACTGGGGTATAAAAAGAGGGTAGCAACGATGTACTATAGGGCACTCAGAGGTAAAGAAAGTGAATAAACTCATTGGAAAGCAGTCCCCTATACATCAGGTCTGGACATCACATCTATCTATGTGGATCTGACAATTGGGCGGTGTTGAGAAGAAAAGAGGGAATCCAATCTCTCACACAGAGGAGCAGAGACAGGCAGGCAGATACACTATGGTCCCAAAATAACCCTGGAGGAATCCATGAATGAAATGACAGGATTGCAGGGGTATTAGAAAACCCACTGAGGTGGTTGCTAATGCTGTTTATGGTGAGGTGTCACCGCTAGCAGGGGAAAAGTCAAACTGTTTGACTGATAAAATATGGACAAGCTTTTCAGAGTCGCCAAGTAGAAAATTCTAGGGTCTACCTTGAATTCTAGTCGGCCTACCGCCGATGCAGCGGGGCGGGCATTGACACATGTATCCGGCGTAAACGGCCAGATATAAAGCCTTTAAAATATATGTGAAGGCCTCTCGAAATGGGGCCGATAAACATAAACCCTGATATCCCGGCTAAGGATGGGATTATTGTTGCGTCAACAACCCCCGTACATAATAGTGATTACTGTCCTCTCTGCAGCGCCATCAGACTAAGGCAACGACTAAGCTAGCAGACAGCCTGGTCCTGATTACCTAGAACTGCCAATTACTGGCTCCATTTCATTATTTATATAGCTAGTCTGTTAGCGCCACACATCCAAATAAAAATATACTTTTCTGACTCCAAGCACTGATATCGGTGGCAGCTGTGTTGAATGGGTCTACAGGGCCTGCTGAATCACACTGGCTTGGGAATTCACTGGATTCAGGCAGTGCCAGTCTGTAAGATACTCAGTGTACCAACAGCTAGATAGCTATAAATCCCTCATGGCTATCAATTCAATATTCAGTACCTGTTTACTACTCAATGTGCTGACAGCTTGGCCTTTGCAGTTGTATCGTAGTCGTATGAAAACAATGGAAAAATAACAGCAATATCTTTAGGGGTTTGTCCTTACTTCCTGTAGAGCTCAATTACTTCCTGTAGTTGCCAAGCAGGAAGTGCACAATCATATCCCTTCGTCTTCTGCTCTCCTGTTTATTCAGGCCTCTCCAGGGTGGCCACAGTAAAGAAGTGCTGAAAGACAAAAAAAGAGCGTTTTAGACAATTCATCCATTGTGTCACACTGAGGAAAAAGTACCAATAGTATGTTCAAATCTAAACATACATGACTGGTTGAGATCTGTTCTACAGTAAACAACTCTTCTACTGCCAATACCAAAATGCCTCTGAAAACAATCCCTCCCTTTCTCTTTATCTGGCGAGTGAACACTCACTCAGTTACTGCAGATGTTTCCTATCACCCACTGCTGCCAAGCAGCACCCAGTCAGTGACTGCTAGTGCTAGGGAAAGAAGAGGAAGGAAAGTCTACCATTCGTGCTCCAGTGAATCCTGCAGAAATTTGGCATATCACTCTGCGATTTGTATGTCTCTGGATTTGACATGAAAATGTTGGGAGTCTCGTCTGGAGTATCACTCGCCTCACGCCCGTCGCTCCTCTTAAAGTAACTAGGCCTGGCTGGCTGTTTAGCTTATGTTCCCATAAACTCTGACGTCCACATTTCTCAGCCCCGGGGTGCAGATGGCCGATTAGCTCAGTCGGCAGCGTGTCAGCGAGTGAGTGTCTTCTCTGGAAGCACAGGCCCACGATCATACAACACTTTGTTACCCTGAAGAAACATCTGGATAGTCCATCTGTAGATAATCTACAGATTGTGATACCATCAACAAACTCTGTTGATAAACAAATACTTGCTAAAGTTGCAGATTAAAGTTAGGGGTTAGGGCTAGGGTTAAGATAAGGTTTAAGGTTAGGGCTAGTAGTAGATATTTAGTTTAAATGTTACTGATAGTCTTTCCCAAACTGGCGGCCCGCGAGCCAAATGATTTAATTTGGCCCCTCTAGTTTTCTGAGAACATTAAAAAAAATGTTATTGTTGGACATAAGACTGTAAAAACCGCAGGATATCAGTTTCAAGTGATTTGAAATTTACCAATATTATTATCAAATAGAATTATCTGTTCGGGCTTCTTGTGGTCAATTTGACACCTGTCCTAAAGCCACTCCGGCTTTGTCTTGGCTGTGTACTTAGGGTAGTCCTGTTTTTCATGGTCTGACAGTCCTTTAGGTGCCTTTTGGCAAAAACCTGTTTTGGCGTTGTCAATATGGGGTATTGTGTAATACTTTCCGAATGCACTGTATTTTCTCAGCACATACAATGCATATGCTTTTGACTGAGGTCCATATGAGGATCTTGATATGCTTTTGATATGCTAAATAAGGACAACTTTTGATGGTAATTTTAGTTTTGCGGACATGCTCAATAATTTGACAAATATTAAATCCATATCATTCTTTAAGACACTAGAGCTGTGTTTGAATACTAACCGCACTAACCATGTGATGGAAATTGAGTATGTAGTATGCTTATTGGTTATACTATGGATATAGTTAGTATACCAAAAGTTCCCGGATGTTCCCGGAATAATGCCAAAATAAGAAGTATACAAGCAATGGACACTATTTCCATGCTTTTAGGACCATAATGCAATTCTTTAGAAAATGGGCATGGCTTCACAACGTTTTCAGATTTGAAGAAAATGGCAGAAAATATGCAGTCGAAGTCCGAAGAGATCGGATACAAATGTAAGTAAACATTGGCCAAAAAAAGCGTAATAACATGAAAACAACCTAACCAGTTCTGCTAGGGCGAGTAAAATGGTCAGAGTGAGGTGTTGCCTCATTTGTATCTGGAAGTAGCTAGCAAGCTAGCCTCGGCCAGAGCGTCCAGTGTGCGCTCTGATACGCTCAGAGCGCGAAACGCTCTGAATTTAGGAATGGACAATCTGACAATGCTTTGGATTTACGAATGCCCAGAGCACACTGAGCGCACTCTGGCACTTGAGATTGAATTTATGAACACACCCAAAATCGTAGAATGTCTAGCTAGTAAAATGTTATGCAAACAAGCTAGCAAGAGGTTAATAGAATAACAACTTAGCATAACAACTTTCAGTAGACAGGCGAAGCGCTAGTACGCTCAACTGAAAGGATACCGTTTGTTTACAGTATACTAAAATGAACTAATAGTATATACTTATTTAGTATGTAGTATACAGTATGGGTATTCGAACACAGCTTAGTTATAATTTTTGTATTCCCTCTGCATTAAGGCACACACAACCTAAAAGGATTGTAACTGGTAGCCTAGCAACAAGAATTCCAACTGGCATTTTTGAATTTGGGTGCTACAAAGAGTTGGTAAACAGTGTGTGGTCGAACGGACAACTGGAGAAACAAAGAAGTGAGAAGCTGTTCAGAAAATACCTCAAAGAAGTCAATGCTAAAGTGAGTAGCTCATTTGAGATGTTTTATTTATCTTAGTAACTAGAATCAAGAACGGTAGCTAATTCGGCCAGCTCCAAGTAGGGCTTTCTAGCTAATAACTAGGCTTGATATGGGGGTAAAAGCTAACTGGTAGCCTAGCTAACGTTAGCTAACAAATAACAAAATTGCCAACCCTTCAGGGATTACATTTTTTGCACCTATCAAGCCTCAAGGTGACAGCTAATGTTTTAAAAGTTTTAGGAGTATATTGTATTACTAGTTATTATAAGATAGCTAGCTAACTAACTTAACTAGCTAACTAGCAACTTGGCTAGCTAACTTGATCCAGTTAGTTTTCACGTCATGAATGAAGCAGGTACCTTGTGGTATGGTTATATGAAATGACAATATTTTCTTGCAATATCGAAAAATGTTGACAAATATTTTATGCATTGACAGTTTGGAGTGGATCACAGACCCAAACTACCACGTTGGGTCTGGACTGCGAGGGACCACAGCTGACGACCAAATCTGCTCCCATCACATCCATCATCCATAACAAACAGGGCTGGCAAAGGGTATTGAGGGTCTGCAACTTTTATTTTCTTGTATAATATTTATTTTTATTTTTAAAAGTTTGGCCTACTTTTGCATCTTTACAGAAAACATGTGTTGTAATTGGAGCTCTGGATTTGCTGTGCTGCATTTTTTATACAGAAATAACAGATGTGCTTTCGAAATAGCAACTTGGATTAAATGTGATGTTTGCCTTTCCATGCCTTCTAGCCTACTACTGAATATAGTGCTGTATGCTCAGGTATGTCAGGTCAAATAATTTGGCCACTGGACATTGATCTTGAGATGGATTTAGCCCGTTTTCGTTTAGACATACTAGGATCAATATTACATATCATGTAAGGATATCTATTGAAATTATGATTTTTATTTTAAAAAAAATACAGATACATAAATTATTTGGTAATGACTACAAATATGATCAATTTCAGAAAATATGTGGATTCGTTCATGCCTAAGTATAATGTCTTAGATATGTCAGTCAGCATGTTGACGCATACCCTTTCCGGAGTTAGAATATTCTACAAATATATCAGGAGGGTGCACACGCATCGGGTTTGTGTCTTGAATGTATCTCACCCCAGACACAGTGTCTTCGGAATGTATTCAGACCCGATGACTTTTTCCACATTTTGTTAAGTTACAGCTTTATTCTAAAAATGATTCAATATTATTTTTTTCTCAGGGATCTACACACAATACCACAAAGATAAAGTGAAAACAGGTTTTTAGAAGTACCTTATTTACATAAGAAATCAGACCCTTTGCTATGACACTCGAAATTGAGATCAGATGCCTCTTTCCATTTATCTGTTTCCATTGATCATCCTTGAGAAGTTTCTACAACTTGATTGGAGTCCACCCGTGGTAAATTCAATTGATTGGGACATGATTTGGAAATGCACACACCTGTCTATTTAATGTCCCACAGTTGACAGTGCATGTCAGAGCAAAATCCAAGCCATGAGGTCGAAGGAATTGTAGAGCTCCAAGACAGGATTGCCTCGACACAGGATTGTGTAAGGATATGGAACCAAAACATTTCTGCAGCATTGAAGGTCCCCAAGAACACAGTGGCCTCCATCATTCTTAAAATGGAAGAAGTTTGGAACCGCCAAGACTTTTCAGAGCTGGCTGCCTAGCCAAACTGAGCAATCGTGGGAGAAGGGCCTCTGTCAGGGAGGTGACCAAGAACCCGGTGGTCACTCTGACAGAGCTCTAGAGTTCCTCTGTGGAGATGGGAGAACATTCCAGAAGGACAACCATCTCTGCAGGACTCCACCAATCAGGCCATCATGGTAGTGGCCAGATGGAAGCCACTCCTCAGTAAAAGGCACATGACAGACCGCTTGGAGTTTGCCAAAAGGAACCTAAAGACTCTCAGACCATTAGAAACAAGATTCTCTGGTCTGATGAAACCAAGATTGAACTCTTTGGCCTGAATGGCAAACATCACATCTGGATGAAACCTGGCACCATCTCTACAGTGAAGCATGCTGGTGGCAGCATCATGCTGTGGTGATGTTTTTCAGCGGCAAGGTACTGGGAGACTAGTCAGGATCAACAGAAATCTGAACGGAGCAAAGTACAGAGAGATCCTTGATGAAAACTGGGGCAAAGGTTCAACTTCCAACAGGACAACCACCCTAAGCACACAGCCAAGACAAAGCAGAAGTGGCTTCGGGACAAGTCTCTGAATGTCCTTGAGTGGCCCACCCAGAGCCCGGACTTGAACCCGATCGAACATCCCTGGAGAGACCTGAAAATAGCTGTGCAGCAACGCTACCCATCCAAACTGACAGAGCTTGAGAGGATCTGCAGCGAGGAATGGGACAAACTCACCAAATAAAGGTTTGCCAAGAAGACTCGAGGCTGTAATCACTGCCAAAGGTGCGTCAAAAAAGTACTGAGTAAAGGGTCTGAATACTTATATAAATGTAATAAGGCTATAATGTAACAAAATTTAGAAAAGGTCAAGGGGTCTGAATACTTTCCGAAGGCACTATATCACCCTGGACTCATACGGTAGCAGGGAGATTTAAGGTCCGGATTGGATGCATGTAGAAACTGTCCCATTACAGAGACTATCCTAGCTCCGTAAAATATTCAAGGAATATACACAGTGTTCAAAACATTAAGATCACCTTCCTAATATTGAGTTGCACCCTTTTGCCCTCAAAACAGTCTCAAGGTGTCAAACGTGTTCCACAGGGATGCTGGCCCATGTTGACTCCAATGCCTCCCACAGTTGTGTCAAGTTGGCTAGATATCCTTTGAGTGGTGAGCCATACTTTTTAATACACAAGGGAAACTGTTGAGCATGAAAAACCCAGCAGCGTTGCAGTTCTTGACACACTCAAAAACTGATGTGCCTGGAACCTACTACCATACATTGTTCAAATGCATTTACTACAGCCTTTGTCTTGCCCATTCACCCTCTGAATGGCACACATACACAATCCATGTCTCAATTGTCTCAAGCCTTAAAAATCATTCTTTAGCTAGTCTCCTCCCCTTCATCTACACTGATTGAAGAGGATTTAACAAGTGACATCAACAAGGGATCATAGCTTTCACCTGGATTCACCTGGTCAGTCTGTTTTCATTCTATAGCTAGAGGACTACTGATATCTCCAGAAGTGATCAGCATCATTTTTGTCTATCAGTTGGCTAGTACTGTCTTTTTGCTAGCTAGGACCATCTACTTTAAGTGTGGCCTGTTTTCCCAGTAGCCTACTTGGTGGGTGAACTGTTGACTGCTCATAACTTGCAGATGATCGTTGACACATAAATCAGGATAAAGGGGCAGAATAATTTGTGACTTGTTTTGGTAATCAGTGGCTGTATTGCAGGGGGAGTGGTTTCTCCTCTCATAGGCAATCAGCAATTAGTACAGGGAGGTGAGCTCTTCACCTCTGCTAGGTAATTAGCAATTAGTGTTAGTACTTCAGTCTCTAGGCTATGCTCAAACCCTACACCCCAACCCGAGCACTCTGTTCTGCCTCCTCTGGTCTCTTGGCCCTCCCACCCCTATGGGAGGGCATCTCCCTCAGCCCAGTCCAAGCTCTTCTTTGTGATGTTACCTGAAGCTAGGGTAGTAGAGTCCCTGCCCATCTTCCGAAAGCACCCGAAACCCTACCTCTTCAGAGTATTTTAAATAATCCCTCTCCTCCCTCGATTTCCCCCCCTTCTCCTTTCTAGCTCTGACTTTGCTGATAGCTACTTTGTTCAGGAAAAGTGATATGTGGTTGTCCTACCTAGCTGTAATAGGATGAATGCACTAACTGTAAGTTGCTCTGGATAAGAGCATCTGCTAAATGACTCAAATGTAAATGACATGGAAAGAGCTGGTGTTCTTAATGTGTTGTACACTCAGTATAAGTGTAGGTGGCTATTTGTACGATTCCTCTCTAACAGACAACTTCCTCCAGAATTTCAGAAACCACATTCTAGGGCAAAATACCCATTGTTCTCATGGAGCAAAACTGTTTTGTTTATGCATACTTAGATTGTGCCGCTCAGTGGAGGTCTTTAAACAAGAGCCCAGTTCAGCTCCATACAGTTTTTGCCAGATCTGGATGATAGTTCACTAACTCCATAGTCACTGAAACACAGCACCCCCACCCCCTGCCCGTTAAATGCTCACTAGGCATTAGATCATGTTGTAGGAAGACTGTGCTCTTACAGAGAGGATAAATTGTGTACAAGAGATCCACCACTGTGGCTCTCCAAAGCGCTTAGTATTTACATGACAGTTGCGAAGGGCAGGCCTTGTTTGCAGCGGCTTGAGTGGAGGAGTGTTTGTGGCCCGGAAGCCGGATCTGTTCCAACCGTGCCCGGGCAAGAGACAGAGCCCAGTCAGCCTCGACAGCTTGGATACTCACAGGAGGTGATGGGATACTGGAGGGCTGGTGTACCATATTGAGGTTGAGGAGGGGAAGGATGTGAGTAGGATGGGTAAGAACTTTTAAAAATTATTATTTTAGAACCCCAAGGACTTGGCATCTACAGTGTTGCATGAGCAAAATCTAAAAGTAGGCCCTTTGATGAAGACCTGAGCTGTGGGTATCATCTGTATATGCTTGGGTTGAGGTAATCATCATTCAGCTAGACCTTGAGGGAAAGAACAGCAATATTTTAGCAGATTTTACACATTCCAAGCATGTTATGCCTCTGTGTGATATGAAATACCTTCCTTTAATCATGATTTTAAAAAAATGATGCTGGGAATTGAATAATACATATAATATTGCCTCGGAGGACAATATAATCAGCTAAAGTATGTTGGCTATAATGATCAAAATCTACATTGTCTTCAATTAAACAAACAGTGTTTTTCCAACAGAATTGCGTCTCCCTTCAAATTGGACAATAAATTCAGCAAGACAGCTGTGTTTGGTTAAGAAAGATTACATGAAACGTCTCGATAGCCCCAAGGATGCATGTTACTTATTATTTGCAGACCATCGCTGCAATTTCATCCGTATTTTCAATAGATCACATCATTTAAATTGGGATGATTACTATGATTCTGTGTGACAAAGTAATTATTCACACTCGTCTTTGAGGATGCCTACTTATATTCTGAATATCATAAAGAGGACTTTGGATGTTTCAAGGTTTTTTTCCCCTCCTGATTAACCTGAACAAACTTAAAATGTGTCAGTGGAAGTGTATGGCCTAAAAGCCTACTGCGTTTGTTTAGGGGATTTTTTTTTTTTTTTTTTCTACATGTAATATCCCTTTAGAATATAAAGTGGCAGCATTTTTAAATAAGAAGGTTATTTATATTTTTAAAGAGCTTTTTATAGTATGTGAAACTTGAAAGAAGTCTACTAGGCCTGTATTCTCCAAATTAACACATTTTGAGTGTTGGATCAAATAAGTTATTTTCACGAGGAAATTAGTGTGACAACCTCTCAAAGTTACAAGTCACTGAAAATGTATTAAACACATGATGTCAAGCTAATTGATACAAAAATATATATATATGTTTTACACATATACCGGTCAAAAGTTTTAGAACACCTACTCATTAAAGGGGTTTTCTTTATTTTTACTATTTTCTACATTGTAGAATAATAGTGAATACATCAAAACTATGAAAAAACACAGAATCATGTAGTAACCAGAAAAGTGTTAAACAAATCAAAATATATTTATATTTTAGTGTCACGCCCTGACCTTAGAGCCTTTTTATTTCTCTATTTGGTTAGGTCAGGGTGTGATTTGGGTGGGTATTCTAGTTTTTATATTTCTTTGTTGGCCGGGTATGGTTCCCAATCAGAGGCAGCTGTCTATCGTTGTCTCTGATTGGGGATCATACTTAGGCAGGGATTTGTGGGATTTGTTTTTTCGTTAGTTGCCTGTGTGCACGCCATTAGTTTCATTTGTGCTTGATTGTTTTGTTTGAGTTTCGATATTATTAAAAGAAGTGGAACTCTACGCACGCTGCGCCTTGGCCCATTCATTTCAACGAACGTGACATTTAGTTTCTTCAAGTAGCCACTCGTTGCCTTGAGGACAGCTTTGCACACTCTTCGCATTCTCTCAACCAGCTTCACCTGGAATGCTTTTCTAACAGTCTTGAAGGACTTCCCACATATGCTGAGCACTTATTGGCTGCTTTTCCTTCACTTTGCGGTCCAACTCATCCCAAACCATCTCAATTGGGTTGAGGTCGGGAGATTGTGGAGGCCAGGTCATTTGATGCAGCACTCCATCACTCTCCTTCTTGGTCAAATGGCCTTTACACAGCATGGATGTGTGTTTGGTCATTGTCCTGTCGGGGAAAAAAAGATTGTCCCACTAAGCGCACACCGGATGGGATGGTGTATCGCTGCAGAATGCTGTGGTAGCCATGCTGGTTAAGCGTGCCTTGAATTCTAAATAAATCACTGACAGTGTCACCAGCAATACCCCATCACACCACCTCCTCCATGCATCACGGTGGGAACCACACATGCAGAGATCATCTGCTCACCTACTCTGCGTCACAAAGACATGGCGGTTGTCAAATTTGGACTCATCAGACCAAAGGACAGATTTCCACCAATCTAATGTCCCTTGCTCGTGTTTCTTGGCCCATGCAAGTCTCTTTTTCTTATTGGTGTACTTTAGTAGTGGTTTCTTTGAAGCAATTCGACAATGAAGCCCTGATTCACTCAGTCTCCTCTGAACAGTTGATGTTGAGATGTCTGTTACTTGAGCTATTTGGGCTGACATTTCTGAGGTTGGTAACTCTAACAAACTTATCCTCTGCAGCAGAGGTAACTCTGGGTCTTCCTTTCCTGTGGCGGTCCTCATGAGAGCCAGTTTCATCATAGCGCTTGATGGTTTTTGCGACTGCACTTGAAGAAACTTTCAAAGTTCTTGAGATTTTCCGGATTGACTGACCTTAAAGTAATGATGGACTGTCATTTCTCTTTGCTTATTTGAGGTGTCCTTGCCATAATATGAACTTGGTCTTTTACCAAATCCGGTTATCTTCTGTATACCACCCCTACCTTGTCACAACACAACTGATTGGCTCAAATGCATTAAGAAGGAAAGAAATTCCACAAATTAACTTTTAACAAGTCACACCTGTTAATTGAAATGCATTCCAGGTGACTACCTCATGAATCTGGTTGAGTGAATGCCAAGAGTGTGCAAAGCTGTCAAGGAAAAGAGTGGCTACTTTGAAGAATTTGAAATATATTTTGATTTGTTGAACACTTTTTTTGGTTACTACATGATTCCATATACGTCAACAGTGAAGAGGAGACTCCGGGATGCTGGGATGCTCTTAATCTTTTCTTTTTATTGGCCAGTCTGAGATATGGCTTTTTCCATATTTTTTCCCCTTAGTTGCCTAGAAGGCCAGCATCCCAGAATCACCTCTTCACTGTTGACGTTGAGACTGGTGTTTTGTGGATACAATTTAATAAAGCTGCCAGTTGAGGACTTGTGAGGGGTCTATTTCTCAAACTAGACACTCTAATGTACATGTCCACTTGCTCAGTTGTGCACCGGGGCCTCCCACTCCTCTTTCTATTCTGGTTAGTGCCAGTTTGCACTGTTCTATGAAGGGAGTAGTACACAGCGTTGTACGAGAGCTTCAGTTTCTTGGCAATTTCTCACATGGAATAGCCTTCATTTCTCAGAACAAGAATAGACTGACGTTTAAGAAGAAAGTCCTTTGTTTCTGGCCATTTTGAGCCTGTAATCGAACCCACAAATGCTGATGCTCCAGACACTCAACTAGTCTGAGGGACCGTTTTATTGCTTCTTTAAAATCAGCACAACAGTTTTCAGCTGTGCTAACATAATTGCCAAAGTGTTTTCTAGTGATCAATTAGCCTTTAAAATTATAAACTTGGATTAGCTAACAATGTGCCATTGGAACATAGGAGTGATGGTTTCCGATAATGGGTCTCTGTACGCTTATGTAGATATCCCATAAAATATCTGCCGTTTCCAGCTACAATAGTAATTTACAACATTAACAATGTCTACACTGTATTTCTGATCAATTTGATGTTATTTTAAATGGACAAAACATTTGCTTTCTTTCAAAAACAAGGTTATTTCTAAGTGACCCCAAACTTTTGAACGGTAGTGTGTATATATTTATATGGGATAAGGTTAAGTTCTCTCTCAAGGGGGTACCACCCCTCAGATTCACCAGGCCCAACAAAAAGATGAGAAAATGTAATATTTTGTTCGCTCCCGTGCACTTTAATTCATTCATCCCCAAACACCTCTTTGCACTGGGGCTCAGCCAAGGCCCAAGGGGAAGATGATTGACACTTCATAACCCATGTGGATACCCCAGACCGTGCCATTAGCATGCAATTTACATGATCATATGGGAGCAAGCGGCAGGAACTCTGAACAACAGAAGCAGATGAAAGAAAAGCATATGAATCTTTTACTTAGCTAACCCTAAGCACACTTCTTCATTTTTTTATTTCACCTTTATTTAACCAGGTAGGCCAGTTGAGAACAAGTTCTCATTTACAACTGCGACCTGGCCAAGATAAAGCAAAGCAGTGCGACAGAAACAACAACACAGAGTTACACATAAACAAACATACAGTCAATAACACAAAAGAAAAATAGAAATATCTATGTACAATGTGTGCAAATGTAGGGAGGTAGGCATGAAATAGGCCCTAGAGGCGATTAATACTGGAGTGATAGATGTGCAGATGATGTGCAAGTAGAGATACTGTGGTGCAAAAGAGCAAGAGGGTAAGTAATAATATGGGGATGAGGTAGTTGGGTGTGCTATTAACAGATTGGTTGTGTACAGGTACAGTGATCGGTAAGCTGCTCTGACAGCTGATGCTTAAAGTTATAAAGGGAGATATAAGACTCCACAATGAGTGGGACCCCCCATATTACAAGGCAGGCTGCACAAAAAACTGGGGTATCTGACATTTCAGCTGAACCATATTTTGTCTGGAGTTATCAGCAGGCATTGGGGCTGGGAAAAGTGTGACGGGATCGGGGAGAGAAAATAGAGCACAGGAGTTCTCACCTAAATACACAGTAGATTATAGAGGAGTACACTGAGGAAGAGCTGCTGTCTGATTTCTAAGTCTAGCACAGATGGAACCCAGTCGCTCCTGACTCCCGGCTAAGGGATGCAGACTAAGACTCAGTGTTAGTGGTTTTATGGTTTAGCAGATTTCACAGTGAACCCCAGAAAGTTTACAGAGGTGGCGACGGGTTGTGGGCTCCAACCCAAACACAGCTGCCTGACGGTCATGATAATATTTGTCTTTCACTAACATGAATTATGGGAGTTGTAGTTATTATTCACTGTTGGGGTATATGAGAAGAGCCAAGATGCTTGTGTTTTGCACAAAACAATACTAATGTCTGTTATTCTTCACATCTCGATTCACTAACATTTTCAACCTCTCCCTGACCGAGTTTGTAATACCAACATGTTTAAGCAGACCATCATAGTCCCTGTGCACACGAAAGCAAAGGTAAACTGCCTAAATGACTACTGCCCCGTAGCACTCAAGTCGTAGCCATGAAGTGCTTTGAAAGGCTGGTCATGACTCACATCAACATGCCGGAAAACCTAGACCCACTCCAATTTTTATACCGCTCCAACAGATCCACAGATGACGCAATAGCACTCCACACTGCCCTTTCCCACCTGGACAAAAGGAACTCCCATTTGTGAATAATGTTCATTGACTACAGCTCAGCATTTCAACACCATAGTGCCCACAAAGCTCATCACTAAGCTAAGGACCCTGGGGACTAAACACCTCCCTCTGCAACTGGAACATAGACTTCCTGAGGGGCCACCCACAGGTGGTAAGGGTAGGCAACAACACATTTGCCACACTGATCCTCAACACTGGGGACCCTCAGGGGTGCGTGCTTAGTCCACTCTACTCCCTGTTCACCCACGACTTTGTGGCCAAGCACGACTCCAATACCATCATTAAGTATGCAGACGACACAACAGTGGTAGGCCTGATCACCAACAACAATGAGACAGCCTATTGGGAAAAGGTCAGAGACCTGGCAGTGTGGTGCCAGGACAACAACCTCTCCCTCAACGTGAGCAAGACAAAGGAGATGATTGCGGACTATAGAAAAAGGAGGGCCGAACACACCCCCATTCACATCAATGGGGCTGTAGTGGAGCGGGTCGAAAGTTTCAAGTTCCTTGGTGTCCCCATCACAAACAAAGTATCATGGTCAAAACACACCAAGACAGTCGTGAAGAGGGCACGACAACACCTTTTCCCCCCCAGGAGACTGAAAAGATTTGGCATGGGTCCTCAGATCCTCAAAAAGTTCTATAGCTGCAACATCGAGAGCATCCTGACCGGTTGCATCACCACCTGGTATGGCAACTGCTCAGCATCTGACCGTGAGGCGCTACAGAGGGTAGTGCGTACGGCCCAGTACATCACTGTGGCCAAGCTTCCTGCCATCCAGGACCTATATACTAGGCAGTGTCAAAGGAAGGGCAAAAAAAATTGTCAAAGACTCCAGCCACCCTAGTCATACTGTTCTCTCTGCTACCGCACGGCAAGCAGTACCGGAGCGCCAAGTCTAGGGCCAAACGTCTCCTTAACAGCTTCTACCCCCAAGCCATAAGACTGCTGAACAATTAATCAAATGGTCAACAGGACTATTTACATTGACACTCCCCCCCCATTTGTTTTTACACAGCTGCTACTCCCTGTTTATTATCTACGAATAGTCACTTTACCCCTACCTACAAGTACAAATTACCTTGACTAACCTGTACCCCCGCACATTGACTCGGTACCGATACCCCCTATATAAAGCCTCATTCGTTATTGATATTTTATAGATAATTTTTTTAGGGGGTAGATCAGCTTTAATATTGCAGATTGTAGCTAACTGCATCATTTCCAATCCCCCGTATGTATGTATGTATGTATGTATGTATGTATGTATGTATGTATGTACACACACACATAGTTGAAGTCGGAAGTTTACATACACTTAGGTTGGAGTCATTAAAACTCGTTTTTCAACCACTCCACAAATTTCTTAACAAACTATGGTTTTGGCAAGTCGGTTAGGACATCTACTTTGTGCATGACACAAGTAATTTTTCCAACAATTGTTTAGACAGATTACTTACACTTATTCACTGTATCACAATTCCAGTGGGTCAGAAGCTTACATACACTAAGTTGACTGTGCTTTGACACAGCTTGGGAAATTCCAGAAAATTATGTCATGGCTTTGGAAGCTTCTGTTGGGCTAATTGACATAATTTGAGTCAATTGTAGGTGTACCTGTGGATGCATTTCAAGGCCTACAGTGAGGGAAAAAAGTATTTGATCCCCTGCTGATTTTGTACGTTTGCCCACTGACAAAGAAATGATCAGTCTATAATTTTAATGGTAGGTTTATTTGAACAGTGAGAGACAGAATAACAACAAAAAAATCCAGAAAAACGCATGTCAAAAACGTTATAAATTGATTTGCATTTTAATGAGGGAAATAAGTATTTGACCCCCTCTCAATCAGAAAGATTTCTGGCTCCCAGGTGTCTTTCATACAGGTAAAGAGCTGAGATTAGGAGCACACTCTTAAAGGGAGTGCTCCTAATCTCAGTTTCTTACCTGTATAAAAGACACCTGTCCACAGAAGCAATCAATCAATCAGATTCCAAACTCTCCACCATGGCCAAGACCAAAGAGCTCTCCAAGGATGTCAGGGACAAGATTGTAGATCTACACAAGGCTGGAATGGGCTACAAGACCATTGCCAAGCAGCTTGGTGAGAAGGTGACAACAGTTGGTGCGATTATTCGCAAATGGAAGAAACACAAAAGAACTGTCAAACTCCCTTGGCCTAGGGCTCCATGCAAGATCTCACCTCGTGGAGTTGCAATGATCATGAGAATGGTGAGGAATCAGCCCAGAACTACACAGGAGGATCTTGTCAATGATCTCAAGGCAGCTGGGACCATAGTCACCAAGAAAACAATTGGTAACACACTACGCCGTGAAGGACTGAAATCCTGCAGCGCCCGCAAGGTCCCCCTGCTCAAGAAAGCACATATACATGCCCGTCTGAAGTTTGCCAATGAACATCTGAATGATTCAGAGGACAACTGGGTGAACGTGTTGTGGTCAGATGAGACCAAAATGGAGTTCTTTGGCATCAACTCAACTTGCCGTGTTTGGAGGAGGAGGAATGCTGCCTATGACCCCAAGAAACCATCCCCACCGTCAAACATGGCGGTGGAAACATTATGCTTTGGGGGTGTTTTTCTGCTAAGGGGACAGGACAACTTCACCGCATCAAAGGGACGATGGACGGGGCCATGTACCGTCAAATCTTGGGTGAAAACCTCCTTCCCTCAGCCAGGGTATTGAAAATGGGTCGTGGATGGGTATTCCAGCATGACAATGACCCAAAACACAAGGCCAAGGCAACAAAGGAGTGGCTCAAGAAAAAGCACATTAAGGTCCTGGAGTGGCCTAGCCAGTCTCCAGACCTTAATCCCATAGAAAATCTGTGGAGGGAGCTGAAGGTTCGAGTTGCCAAACGTCAGTCTCGAAACCTTAATGACTTGAAGAAGATCTGCAAAGAGGAGTGGGACAAAATCTCTCCTGAGATGTGTGCAAACCTGGTGGCCAACTACAAGAAACATCTGACCTCTGTGATTGCCAACAAGGGTTTTGCCACCAAGTACTAAGTCATGTTTTGCAGAGGGGTCAAATACTTATTTCCCTCATTAAAATGCAAATCAATTTATAAAATTTTTGACATGCGTTTTTCTGGATTTTTTTGTTGATATTCTGTCTCTCACTGTTCAAATAAACCTACCATTAAAATTACAGACTGATAATTTCTTTGTCAGTGGGCAAACGTACAAAATCAGCAGGGGATCAAATACTTTTTTCCCTCACTGTACCTTCAAACTCAATGCCTCTTTGCTTGATATCATGAGGAAATCAGCCAAGACCTCAGAAAAGAATTGTAGACCTCCACAAGTCTGGCTCATCCTTGGGAGAAATTTACAAACGCCTGAAGGTACCACGTTCATCTGTACAAACAATAGTACGCAAGTATAACCACCATGGGACCACGCAGCCATAATCCCACTCAGGAAGGAGACGCATTCTGTCTCCTAGAGATGAACGTACTTAGGTGCGAAAAGTGCAAATCAATCCCAGAACAACAGCAAAGGACATTGTGAAGATGCTGGAGGAAACAGGTACAAAAGTATCTATATCCACAGTAACATCTCAAGACATCAGTCAGGAAATTAAAGCTTGGTCGCAAATGGGTCTTCCTAATGGACAATGACCCCAAGCATATTTCCAAAATTGCCGAAAAATGGCTTACGGACATCAAAGTCAAGGTATTGGAGTGGCCATCACAAAGCCTTGACCTCAATCCTATAGAAAAGTTGTGGGCAGAACTGAAAAAGCGTGTGTGAGCTAGGAGGCCTAGAAACCTGACTCCGTTACACTAGCTCTGTCAGGAGGAATGGGCCAAAATTCACCCAACTTATTGTGGGAAGCTTGTGGAAGGTTACCCGAATCTTCACAGCAACATCTGCAGAGCTGGGAAGGTTGTATCCCCCATATATATAACATTCTATTGGCTGTACATTTTCTCAACTCTATTTATTTTACTGCATTGTTGGTTAAGGGCTTGTAAGTAAGCATTTCACGGTAAGGTCTACTACACCTGTTGTATTCGGTGCATGTGACAAATACAGTTTGATTGGCTATAAAACAGTAAATCATTCATTAGAGACCGTTTTATTGGTTTGACGAGATTAAAGTTGAGATGGAACTGATACTACTTTTCCGACTGCTGGTCAAGAGTTGTCAGCCTAATTAGACCGGTATTCCTCGCCAGACAACAATGTTGTCTTTTATCACAATACGCTTCTCACAGTTCCTATGAGAGAATGGCCGCTCATTGGCGTGTGGTGTGGGCTAAGCTAGCGACGGTGAGGTTGTGTATCCAACCACTGTATCCCAGGTACAACAGTCTAGGACCGTATGTGGTGGCCCATTTCGCTCTACCATCCCCTGAGGCTGTATCCTCAGCTCCATGTTGCTGGTTAACAGACAAACAATGGGAGCCATTACTGCCTTAACGAGGAGCGAGAGGAGGCTCAGCTAATTATGGCACCCCTTATCTTCCATGTATCCCCCTCTCTCCATCCCTCCCTTCCTGCTGGAAGTTGGTTTGTCCTGGACACTGTCCAGCAGGACCATGGAAATTGCCCAAATCGCACCGTAGCAAGTGAGGGGGAAGAGAGAATGTGATGGGTGATTTGAGCAAGAAAGTGAAAAAGTCTAAGGAATGAGAGGAAGGAGAGAAATGAAGGGTGAACATAAAGGGACGTGTGTGAGAGAGACGTATAGAGAGAGTTCACTAATAAGGCATACTGGAGCTAGTGAGACATTTTGTGAAAGTAAGAAGTAATGAGAGAGTAAGAGGTAATGAGAGAGAGAAAATAGGATGGGCTTCTAAGTCTCTGAGCTGAGCTCACTAGAGAGAGGCAGGCAGACAGAGGAGAGGTGCTGTCCTCTGGAGCGGAACAGAGTAAAGGGTGCAGCAGCAAACTGGGCCCTCGCTGGACGCTTCAATCACAGGCAGCCAGAGCCTTGGGCAAACATGGCCAATTAGCCGCACACATGCCACTGACCCCAGCTTCATTAAGCACCCTGGCTCAGTGCAGGGTGGGCAGAAGGGAGAGCTCACTGTCAACACACATGGGCCACACCAGACCCACACACGCACACCCCTCAAACACGAATAAACACCCACCCACCAGCCTCTCCCTGTCTCTCCAATCCCCAGTGGGGTTAGACTCCCAGCAGGGGTTATCAGGGGGCATAGACTCTCTCTCTCCCTCCTACTGCCACTGCCTGGCTGCCTTACTGACAGCAACAGGTGTGGTGGCCGCCAGCCACACAATTAACATACAAAGAGGCAGCTCTCTCTGACCCACCCTCTATCCCCCCACCTCACTAGAGACAGGGGGAGGAAGGGAAGAGGAAGACTGACTGGTGCGTGAGAAGTGAGATTTCTACTGTTCTTTTTTATCCTAAATCCCTCCATCCCCCGCAGAGCTGAGGTATGTGTTGTAGAGCAGATCAAAACCAGAAACACACCACAGACTATACAGCCCACCCAGGGTACAGCAAACACAATGTACTGTGTTGCTTTGGTGGTCTGGGGAGAGTCAGGATGCATAATTGTATGCAAAACAAAATACAAAAGGTAAAAAGGGGAAAACATCCATTTGAATTGCAGAATTCAAAGGGGCAGGACCATTTGAAGACCTCTGAGACAGGTAACATTCAATGAGCCCTGACTGCACAGATGTTTGTATTGTGTGTGTGTGGGGGGGGGGGGGGTGTATGTGTTTGTATTGTGGGTGTATGTGTTTGTATTGTGTGGGGGGGTGTATGTTTTTCTTTATTGTGGGGGGGGGTATGTGTTTGTAGTTTGTGTGGGGGAGGGGGTGTATGTGTTTGTATTGTGTGTGTGTGTGGGGGGGGGGGGGTGTATGTGTTTGTTGTGTAGTGTGTGTATCGACATGAGATGAGACCGCCTTACGTCAACTTGTGATGTTAACCTCGGTAGCACTCTGTCCACAGTGGAATGGGGGTAGCGGTTTCTCTCCCCTCCTCTCAGATTACGCACTTCGATCAGTCTAAAGTAGCGTCTGTGCATCGCTCGCGACCGTAGCAATCACTGCTGTCAGAGCCCGGGCATGCTTGGGTGGAGAAGAAATACCGCTTTTATTTAAAACAAGCCATGGGTAAAAGATCAATGGCCATTTGAGCCATGGATAGAGGGAAAGTTCTCAAACATAGTGGAGATTATGAGAGGGGAAGGTGAGGGGGGAGGAGGCTGTGCTAGTGACTTATTGATCTGTGAGACACAGAGCTCAGAACCATTCATCACAGGCCACTGAGGCTCTTAGATAACTCCTCTGATAGGGCTCTACATGCCTCCGCTGAGCAGTTGCAACCTACCACAGCCATTATTCTTCACTATAAACCCAGAAACGGGTTAGGGCTGGGGTTGAGGCTGGTGTAGTGGGAATGGGTCTGGGGTAGTGGGGCATGGGCTAGCTGGGGTAGGTTGGGGCTGGCGTAGTGGGGTTGGGGCTGGGAAGGGGCACAGACAGGCTGAACAGCGATTGACACCCGCTAGATGGGAAATAGCCCGTTTGCTCATGTTGGAGGGGAAAAACAGAGCTCCATTATTTCCAATCCTTGGTCAGACATCATTAGCAAAGATGTTTTATAGCAGATAGCACACTGCTGAGCGACAGCCAGCTCCAAAAAGTGCTGAGTGGATGTGTGTGGAGTAGGAGTCACAGACTGTAGATTTGTAAAATACCTGCTGTTAACTTTAAAATGATTGGAATTATCCAAAGAGACTATAAAGAAGATTTTCAGAAAACAGTGTGTGTTTGTGTGTGAGTGAGCGATTTGCACATTGTTACAACACTGTATATAGCCAGAATATGACGTTAGAAAAACCTTTATTATTTTGGAGCTTTTGTAAGTGTAATGTTTACTGTTAATTTTTTATAGTTTTTTTTCACTTTGTTTATTATCTATTTCATTTGCTTTGGCAATATAAACATATATTACCCATGCCAAACCTTCCATAACAAAGCCATCACATACAGAGAGATGAACCTGGAGAAGAGCCTTAAGCAAGCTGGTCCTGAGGCTCTGTTCACAAACACAAACAGACCCCATAGAGCCCCAGGACAGCAACACAATTAGAACCAACCAAATCAGGAGAAAACTAAAAGATAAGTACTTGACACATTGGAAAGAATTAACAAAAAAACAGAGCAAAATAGAACACTATTTGGCCCTAAACAGAGAGTACAGTGGCAGAATACCTGACCACTGTGACTGACCCAAACTTAAGGAAAGCTTTGACTATGTACAAACTCAGTGAGCATAGCCTTGCTATTGAGAAAGGCCGCCATAGCCAGTCTTCTCTTAAGAGCCAGGTCTGCCTATGTGTACACTACCCACAAAATTAGGTGGAAACTGAGATCCACTTCCTAACCTCCTGCCAAATGTATGACCATATTAGAGACACATATTTCCCTCAGATTACACAGACACACAAAGAATTTGAAAACAACCCCAATTTTGATCAACTCCCATATCTACTGGGTGAAATACTACAGTGTGCCATCACAGCAGAACAATTTGTGAGCTGTTGCCACAAGAAAAGGGCAGCCAGTGAAGAACAAACACCATTGTAAATACAACCCATATTTATGTTTATTGAGAGAGAGCGAGAGAAGGGCCTGGTTTGGGACAGCACAAACACAGCCAGACACACACAAGCATCACAGAAAATTGTGTTGGCTGTACTCTGGTCTGTGGTGTAGGTGTGTTTCTGGTTTTGATTTGCTCTACACACAGACTGACACACACACAGCACAGCATAATTCAACCTCTGACAATTAAGGTTTGACAGAGAGGGCAGATGGGAGGAAGATAGAGAGGGAGATCGATAGAGAGGGAGATATACAGACAGATAGATCAATCGATCATGGGCATTAATATGTTGGTACCCCCTTTGCTGCTATAACAGCCTCCACTCTTCTGGTAAGGCTTTCCACAAGATGTTGGAACATTGCTGCCGGGAGTTGCTTCCATTCAGCCACAAGAACATTAGTGAGGTCGGGCACTGATGTTGGACGATTAGGCGTGGCTTGCAGGCGGCGTTCCAATTCATCCCAAAGGTGTTCGATGGGGTTGACGTCAGGGCTCTGTGCAGGCCAGACAAGTTCTTCCACACCGATCTCTCGCTTTGTGCACGGGAGCATTGTCATGCTGAAACAGGAAAGGGCCTTCCCCAAACTGTTGCCACAAAGTTGGAAGCCCAGAATCATCTAGAATGTCATTGTATGCTGTGGCATTAAGATTTCCCTTTACTGGAACTAAGGGGCCTAGCCCAAACCATGAAAAACATCCCCAGACCATTATTCCTCCTCCACCAAACGTTACAGTTGGCACTATGCAATTCAGGCAGGTAGCGTTCTCCTGGCATCTGGACGGCCAGATGGTGAAGCGTGATTCATCACTCCAGAGAACGCATTTCCACTGCTCCAGAATCCAATGCAGGCAAGCTTTACACCACTCCAGCCGACGCTTGGCATTGCACATGGTGATCTTAGGCTTTTATGCGGCTGCTGGGCCATGGAAACCCATTTAATGAAGCTCCCAGCGAACAGTTCTTGTGCTGGCGTGTTGACGTTGCTTCTAGAGGCAGTTTGGAACTCGGTAGTGAGTGTTCAGCACGCAGTGGCCTCGTTTTGTGAGCTTGTGTGGCCTACCACATCCCGGTCGAGCTGTTGTTGCTCCTAGATGTTTCCACTTCACAATAACAGTACTTACAGTTGATCGGGGCAGCTCTAGCAGGGCAGAAACTTGACGAACTGACTTGTTGGCAAGGTGGCGTCCTATGACGGTGCCACGTTGAAAGCCACTGAGCTCTTCAGTAAGGCCATTCTACTGCCCAATGTTTGTCTATGGAGATTGCATGGCTGTGTGCTAGATTTTATACACCTGTCAGCAACGGTGTGGTTGAAATAGCCAAATCACAAATTTGAAGGGGTGTCCACATTTTTTGTACAAACAGTTGAAGTCGGAAGTTTACATGCATCTTAAACAAATACATTTAAACTCAGTTTTTTACAATTCCAGACATTTAATCCGAGTAAAAATTCCCTGTCTTAGGACAGTTAGGATCACCACTTTATTTTAAGAATGTGAATTGTCAGATGAATAGTAGAGAGAATGATTTATCTCATCACATTCCCAGTGGGTCAGAAGTTTACATACACTCAATTAGTATTTGGTAGCATTGCCTTAAATTGTTTAACACGGGTCAAATGTTTCGGGTAGCCTTCCACAAGCTTCCCACAATAAGTTGGGTGAATTTTGGCCCATTCTTCCCGACAGAGCTGGTGTAACTGAGTCAGGTTTGTAGGCCTCCTAGCTCACACATGCTTTTTCAGTTCTGCCCACAAATTTTCTATAGGATTGAGGTCAGGGGTTTGCGATGGCCACTCCAAAAACTTGCCATTTTGCCACAACTTTGGAAATATGCTTGGGGTCATTGTCCATTTGGAAGACCCATTTGCGACCAAGCTTTAACTTCCTGAGTGATGTCTGGAGATGTTGCTTCAATATATCCACCAAATTTTCCTCCCTCATGATGCCATCTATTTTGTATAGTGCACCAGTCCCTCCTGCAGCAAAGCACCCCCACAACATCATGCTGCCACCCCCGTGCTTCACGGTTGGGATGGTGTTCTTCGGCTTGCAAGCCTCCCCCTTTTTCCTCCAAACATAAAGATGGTCATTATGGCCAAACAGTTCTATTTTTGTTTCATCAGACCAGAGGACATTTCTCCAAAAAGTACAATCTTTGTCCCCATGTGCAATTGCAAACCGTAGTCTGGCTTTTTTTTTATGGCGGTTTTGGAGCAGTGGCTTCTTCTTTGCTGAGCGGCCTTTCAGGTTATGTCAATATAGGACTCGTTTTACTGTGGATATAGATACTTTTGTACCTGTTTCCTCCAGCATCTTCACAAGGTCCTTTGCTGTTGATTTGCACTTTTCACACCAAAGTACGTTCATCTCTAGGAGACAGAATGCTTCTCCTTCCTGAGCGGTATGACGGCTGCCTGGTCCCATGGTGTTTATACTTGCGTACTATTGTTTGTACAGATGAACGTGGTACATTCAGGCGTTTGGAAATTGCTCCCAAGGATGAGCCAGACTTGTGGAGGTCTACAATTTCTTTTCTGAGGTCTTGGCTGATTTCTTCTGATTTTCCCATGATGTCAAGCAAAGAGGCACTGAGTTTGAAGGTAGGCCTTGAAATACATCCACAGGTACACCTCCACTTGACTCAAATGATGTAATTTAGCCTATCAGAAGCTTCTAAAGCCATGACATTATTTTCTGGAATTTCCCAAGCTGTTTAAAGGCACAGTCAACTTAGTCAGAAGTTTACATATACTAACTGTAATTGTGATACGGTGAGTTATAAGTTAAATAATCTGTCTGTAAACAATTGTTGAAAAATTACTTGTGTCATGCACAAAGTCGATGTCCTAACCGACTTGCAAAAACTATAGTTTGTTAACAAGACATTTGTGGAGTGGTTGAAAAACGAGTTTTAATGACTCCAACCTAAGTGTATGTAAACTTCCAACTTCAACTGTATAGTGTAGATAGATAGAGGGGAGATCGCCTAGAGAGTGTGAGTAAGGTAGAGAGAGAAGCAGGCAGAGAAAGCAACCAGGGTGTGGGAGTGTTTTCTGAAATTGTACTACCTCTTCCAAAATTATTATCATTCATTTCCTCCCTCACGTTCCTCCCAAACTTAGTTTAAGTCCGAACCCACAACAACAGACTCTGAAAACAGAGCTAGAACAGTCGGTTGACGTTGTTTGTGATCGTGTGGAGAGTGGTAAAGTCTTCTGTAAGACGCTGGACAGCTCCACTCCATGGTGCCTGTCACATGGGAGAGGGAGATCTCTTCTAAAAGCAACAGTCTCCACCTTTCCTTCTAGTCCCCCAATGTCAGTAATGTAGCAGAGAGAGGGCAATTTAGAAAGAAAGAAATCATGAGAGAGAGGATAAAGATGAGCAAACAGAAAAAGGGGGAAATTAAATTAATAGAAAAGTTCCCACACCGGTATGGACCATTGATTTCCTATTCTCTTGGAAACATTTAATGAGCCTAAATAAGAGCCTCGTTTGACACAGAGAGAGAGACATTGAGGAGCCTCCCAGTGAGAGGAAATCGCTCAGTGGCCGTGACGGCTAGGAGAGGGAGAGGGGGAGGAGGAGCAGACAATGTATGAAGGTGTGCGTGAAACAACTAGGAGAGGGGAAAGAGGGAGAGGAGGAGGTGGTAGAGGATGTGCTGTGGTTTCAGACGAGTTGATGTGTGAGTTGAGACAGATGCTGGGGAAATGGTCCATGGTGAAACCATTATTAGACCTGCCTGTTGACAACCAGACATGGAGAAAAGAGGGGGTGTTCAGGTGATGCTAGCTGAGGAGACCTGCCTGTTGACAACCAGACATGGAGAAAAGAGGGGGTGTTCAGGTGATGCTAGCTGAGGAGACCTGCCTGCCTGTGCCCACTACTGATCGGTGCGTTTGTGTTTATGCATGTACAGTACGTATACATGAGCGAGCAGGTACATTACTGTAATGCTTGTCTGTTTATCATCTTAAACCCTATTCGGAAGTGACTAGAATTACTACATTGGTTATGTAAATATTACCCCAGCATGTGTGTTATTCCAGAGAACAATTTACATGGGAATAGTTTCCAAACTGCCCAATCAGTTTTTTTAAATATTCAATTGAATCTTATGACAGAAACCTGGAGTTTGTTATTCTAGGCATGAATATATTCAACATCATGTCGAGCCATTAATAAGCTACACTGATAACTCGTGCTAGGCTGTAAAGCTAGCTAGGCCTCTGGTACAAAGCAGGCGGGAGCGACACAGGTAGCTAGCTAGGCCTCTGGTACAAAGCAGGCGGGAGCGACACAGGTAGCTAGCTAGGCCTCTGGTACAAAGCAGGCGGGAGCGACACAGGTAGCTAGCTAGGCCTCTGGTACAAAGCAGGCGGGAGCGACACAGGTAGCTAGCTAGGACACCAGCAGAAAGTGTCCTTTGCCCCTGAAACTCATAATACTTTTATATCCCGTTTGACCCACATTTTAAACCGCAAAGACAATCAGGGGGATTCCAGAATATCAAGAGTGTCACACAAGCATGATGATGGCGTGCTCGATGGGGGGGCATCTATGCAGGAACCAATGGGATGCTCGAGGGGGCGCATTCTAATCACACACTATTGCCCAATCCTGCTGATGTCAGCTGCTGAACAGCGCACCCCACATCAACTTGAGATGCGTTATGGATGAGAAAGTGAAAAAGTTTAGCTCAGCGGGGAATCGGGGATGCCTTGCATTGTGATCTATTGCCTACATCTACAGCAAAAGTTTCATTAAATAACCCTAGGCACAATACTTTTTTTATTGAACATTTAATTAAACTGACACATTTGGCAATTCAAGTCCAATTCATTGGCAGAAAATGTGAGTAAGAATAAGAAATAAAAGTAACAAGTAATTAAAGAGCAGCAGTAAAATAACAATAGCAAGACTATACACAGGGGGGTGCCGGTACAGAGCCAATGTGCGGGGGCACCGGTTAGTTGAGGTAATATGTACAGTGGGGCAAAAAAGTATTTAGTCAGCCACCAATTGTGCAAGTTCTCCCACTTAAAAAGATGAGAGAGGCCTGTAATTTTCATCATAGGTACACTTCAACTATGACAGACAAAATGAGGGGGAAAAAATCCAGAAAATCACATTGTAGGATTTTTTATGAATTTATTTGCAAATTATGGTGGAAAATAAGTATTTGGTCAATAACAAAAGTTTCTCAATACTTTGTTATATACCCTTTGTTGGCAATGACAGAGGTCAAACGTTTTCTGTAAGTCTTCACAAGGTTTTCACACACTGTTGCTGGTATTTTGGCCCATTCCTCCATGCAGATCTCCTCTAGAGCAGTGATGTTTTGGGGCTGTTGCTGGGCAACACGGACGTTCAACTCCCTCCAAAGATTTTCTATGGGGTTGAGATCTGGAGACTGGCTAGGCCACTCCAGGACCTTGAAATGCTTCTTACGAAGCCACTCCTTCATTGCCCGGGCGGTGTGTTTGGGATCATTGTCATGCTGAAAGACCCAGCCACGTTTCATCTTCAATGCCCTTGCTGATGGAAGGAGGTTTTCACTCAAAATCTCACGATACATGGCCCCATTCATTCTTTCCTTTACACGGATCAGTCGTCCTGGTCCCTTTGCAGAAAAACAGCCCCAAAGCATGACGTTTCCACCCCCATGCTTCACAGTAGGTATGGTGTTCTTTGGATGCAACTCAGCATTCTTTGTCCTTCAAACACGACGAGTTGAGTTTTTACCAAAAAGTTATATTTTGGTTTCATCTGACCATATGACATTCTCCCAATCTTCTTCTGGATCATCCAAATGCTCTCTAGCAAACTTCAGACGGGCCTGGACATGTACTGGCTTAATCAGGGGGACACGTCTGGCACTGCAGGATTTGAGTCCCTGGCGGCGTAGTGTGTTACTGATGGTAGGCTTTGTTACTTTGGTCCCAGCTCTCTGCAGGTCATTCACTAGGTCCTCTCGTGTGGTTCTGGGATTTTTGCTCACCGTTCTTGTGATCATTTTGACCCCACGGGGTGAGATCTTGCGTGGAGCCCCAGATCGAGGGAGATTATCAGTGGTCTTGTATGTCTTCCATTTCCTAATAATTGCTCCCACAGTTGATTTCTTCAAACCAAGCTGCTTACCTATTGCAGATTCAGTCTTCCCAGCCTGGTGCAGGTCTACAATTTTGTTTCTGGTGTCCTTTGACAGCTCTTTGGTCTTGGCCATAGTGGAGTTTGGAGTGTGACTGTTTGAGGTTGTGGACAGGTGTCTTTTATACTGATAACAAGTTCAAACAGGTGCCATTAATACAGGTAACGAGTGGAGGACAGAGGAGCCTCTTAAAGAAGAAGTTACAGGTCTGTGAGAGCCAGAAATCTTGCTTGTTTGTAGGTGACCAAATACTTATTTTCCACCATAATTTGCAAATAAATTCATTAAAAATCCTACAATGTGGATTTCCTGGATTTTTTTTCCTCATTTTGTCTGTCATAGTAGAAGTGTACCTATGATGAAAATTACAGGCCTCTCTCATCTTTTTAAGTGGGAGACCTTGCACAATTGGTGGCTGACTAAATACTTTTTTGCCCCACTGTACATGTTGGTAGAGTTATTAAAGTGACTATGCATAGATGATAACAGAGAGTAGCAGCGGTGTAAAAGGGGTGGGGCAATGCAAATAGTCTGGGTAGGCATTTTATTAGATGTTCAGGAGTCTTATGGCTTGGGGGTAGAAGCTGTTTAGAAGCCTCTTGGACGTAGACTTGGCGCTCCGGGTACTGCTTGCCGTGCGGTAGCAGAGAGAACAGTTTATGACTAGGGTGGCTGGAGTCTGACAATTTTTAGGGCCTTCCTCTGACACCGCCTGGTGTAGAGGTACAGATGGCAGGAAGTTTGGCCCCAGTGATGTACTGGGTCGTACATCACCCCTCTGTAGTGCCTTGCGGTCGGAGGCCGAGCAGTTGCCGTACCAGGCAGTGATGCAACCAGTTAGGATTCTCTCGATGGTGCAGCTGTAGACCCGTTTGAGGATCTGAGGACCCATGCCAAATCATTTCAGTCTCCTGAGGGGGAACAGTTTTTTTCATGCCCTCTTCACGACGGTCTTGGTGTGCTTGAAGCTCTCAACCTGCTCCACTACAGCCTCGTCGATGAGAATGGGGGCATGCGCAGTCCTCTTTTTCCTGTAGTCCACAATCATCTCCTTTGTCTTGATCATGTTGAGAGAGAAGTTCTTGTCCTGACACCACATGGCCAGGTCTCTGACCTCCTCCCTATAGGCAGTCTCGTCGTTGATCAGGCCTACCCGTTGTGTCATCTGCAAACTTAATGATGGTGTTGGAGTCGTGCCTGCCCTTGCAGTCATGAGTGAACAGGGAGTACAGGAGGGTCCTGAGCACGCACCCCCGAGGGGCCCCTGTGTTGAGGATAAGCAGTGCAGATGTGTTGTTACCTACCCTTACCATCTGGGGGCGGCCTATCAGGAAGTCCAGGACCAAGTCCAGGTCCCAGGGTCCTTAGCTTAGTGATGAGCATTGAGGGCACTATGGTGTTGAATGCTGAGCTGTATTCAATGAATAGCACTCTCACATAGGTGTTCCTTCTGTCCAGGTGTGGAGTGCAATAGAGATTGCATCATCGGTGGATCTGTTAAGGCGGTATGCAAATTGGAGTGGGTCTAGGGTTTCTGGGATAATGGTGTTGATGTGAGCCATGACCAGCCTTTCAAAGCACTTCTTGGCTACAGATGTGAGTGCTACGGGTCGGTAGTCATTTAGGCAGGTTACCTTGGTGTTCTTGGGCACAGACACTATGGTGATCCGCTTAAAACATGTTGGTATTACAGACTCGGACAGGGACAGGTTGAAAAATGTTTGTGAAGACACTTACCAGTTGGTCAGCGCATGCTCCTGGTACGTCCTGGTAATCCGTCTGGCCCAGCGGCCTTGTGAATGTTGACCTGTTTAAAGGTCTTACTCACATCGGCTGTGGAGTGCGTGATCACACAGTCTTCCGGAACAGCTGATGCTCTCATGCATGTTTCAGTGTTATTTGCCTCGAAGCGAGCATAGAAGTAGTTTAACTCGTCTGTTAGGCTCGTGTCACTGGGCAGCTCTCGGCTGTGCTTCCCTTTGTAGTCTAATGGTTTGCAAGCCCTGTCACAACTGACGAGCATCAGAGCTGGTGTAGTACGATTCGATCTTAGTCATGTTTTGATGCTTTTCCTGTTTGATGGTTCATCGGAGGGCATAGAGGGATTTCTTATAAGCTTCCGGGTTAGAGTCCTGCTCCTTGAAGGTGGCAGCTTTACCCTTTAGCTCAGTGCGGATGTTGCCTATAGTCCATGGTTTCTGGTTGGGGTATGTAAGTACGGTCACTGTGGGTTCACGCCATCGATGCACTTATTGATGACGCAAATGACTGATGTGGTGTACTCCTCAATCCCGGAACATAATCCCTGTGCTAGCAAAACAGTCCTGTAGCTTAGCATCTGCTTTATCTGACCACTTTTTGATTGATCGAGTCACTGGTGTTTCCTGCTTTAATTTTTGTTTGTAAGCAGGAATCAGGAGGATAGAATTATGTTCAGATTTGCCAAATGGAGTGCGAGGGAAAGCTTTGTATGCGTCTCTCTGTGTGGAGTAAAGGTGGTCCAGAGTTTTTTTCCCCTCTCGTTGCACATTTAACATCCTGCTAGAAATTTGGTACGACGGATTTAAGTTTCGCTGAATTAAAGTCCACGGCTACTAGGAGCACCACCTCTGGGTGAGCATTTTCCTATTTGCTTATACCGGATTCAGCTCATTCAGTGCGGTCTTAGTGCCAGCATCAGTCTCTGGTGGTATGTAGACAGCTATGAAAAATACAGATGAAAACTCTCTCGGTAGATAGTGTGGTCTACAGCTTAACATGAGATACTCTACCTCAGGCGAGCAAAACCTTAGAGACTTCCTTAAATTTCATGCACCAGCTGTTATTTACAAAAATACATAGTCTGCCGCCCCTCGTCTCACCAGACGCCGCTGTTCTGTCCTGCCGATACAGCGTATAACCAGACAGCTGCATGTTGATAATGTTGTCGTTCAGCCACAACTCCGTGAAGCATAAGATACACTTTTGAATGTCCCGTTGGTAGTTTAATCTTCCGCGTAGGTCATCGAATTTATTTTCCTAAGGTTGCACGTTTGCTAGCAGAATGGAGGGAAGTGGGGGTTTATTCGATCGCCTACGAATTCTCCGAAGGCAAATCGCCCTCTGGCCCCTTTTTCTCCGCCTTCCCTTCACACAAATGATGGGGATCTGGGCCTGTTCCCGGGAGAGCAGTATATCATTCACGTCGAGCTCGTCGGACTCATTAAAAGGAAAAAAATGATTCTGCCAGCCCGTGGTGAATAATCGTAGTTCTGATGCCCATTAGTTATTTTCGGTCATAAGAGACGGTTGCAGCAACATTATGTACAAAATAAGTTAAATTAGTTGTAAAGAAATGAAAAAAATAAAAAACACAATTGGTAAGGAAAACCTAAAACGTCAGCCTTGTCCTCCGGCACCATCTTATCATCACTGTGAAAGTTGATAAATCTAGGCCATTCATATGAAATATGAGCTTGCCAAAAAACAGTAGATTATTTCTGGCTAGAATTGTTCCTCTCCTGCCATGAAAAAATTACCGACATAGCAGATTCGGCCGGGACTAAAACTACGGTTGTGTTTTTTTTGCTCATCCACATAATTACATTACCTGACCTCCCCCAGTAAAACCAATCCTGTCTGAATACCACTTTAGTTCCATGTTTTTTTCAGTCCAACCCCGGATTTTCCAGACATGGCCTGCTGTTGGCTCTTCTCATCTCTTAGCAGAGACGGATGTAGGCTGTAGGATGGACTAGTGCAGCAGTGTGGGTGGGTGTTTTGCAGTGCCTGTGTACGTTTGGCTGGGCAGTCGTGTGTGACTAGCTGAAAGTGCTCTCCTAGTGGAGCTGAGAAGAGGGGAGAGCTGGCCGAGGCTGGACTCTAATCCTCTGGTGATTAATTATAGTGGGTTAGGATGCCAGCTACACAACCAGGCCAAACAGGAATGCCCCTTCTATACCTCCACACACAAACAAACTTACACAGACATAAATGTGAGCACACATGTATAGTTGAAGTCAGAAGTTTACATACACTTAGGTTGGAGTCAATAAAACTCGTTTTTCAACCACTCCACAAATATCTTTAACTATAGTTTTGGCAAGTCGGTTAGGACATCTACTTTGTGCATGACTGGTAATTTTTTCCAACAATTGTTTATAGATTATTTCACTGTATCAAATTTCCAGTGGGTCAGAAGTTTACATACAGTAAGTTATCTGAGCCTTGAAACAGCTTGGAAAATTCCAGAAAATGATGTTATGGATTTAGAAGCTTCTGTTAGGCTAAATGACAACATTTGAGTCAAGTGGAGGTGTACCTGTGGATGTATTTCAAGGCCTACCTTCAAACACAGTGCCACTTTGCTTGACATCATGGGAAAATCAAAAGAAATCAGCCAAAACCTCAGAACAAAAATGTAGACCTCCACAAGTCTGGTTCATCGTTGGGAGCAATTTCCAAACGCCTGAAGGTACCACATTCATCTGTACAAACAATAGTACGCAAGAATAAACACCACGGGACCACACAGACGTCATACCGCTCAGGAAGGAGATGCGTTCTGTCGCCTAGAGTTGAACGTACTTAGGTGCGAAAAGTGCAAATCAGTCCCAGAACAACAGCCTTGTTGGACCTTGTGAAGATGCTGGAGGAAACAGGCACAAAAGTATCTATATCCACAGTAAAACGAGTCCTATATCGACATAACCTGAAAGGCCGCTCAGCATGGAAGAAGCCACTGCTCCAAAACCGCCATAAAAAAGCCAGACTACGGTTTGCAACTGCACATGGAGACAAAGATCGTACTTTTTGGAGAAATGTCCTCTTGTCTGATGAAACAAAAATATAACTGTTTGGCCATAATTACCATAATTATGTTTGGAGGAAAAAGGGGGAGGCTTGCAAGCCGAAGAACACCATCCCAACGTGAAGCACGGGGGTGGCAGCATCATGTTGTGGGGGTGCTTTGCTGCAGGAGGGACTGGTGCACTTCACAAAATAGATGGCATCATGAGGGAGGAAAATTTGGTGGATATATTGAAGCAACATCTCAAGACATCGGTAAGTAAGATAAAGCTTGGTAGCAAATGGATCTTCCAAATGGACAGTGACCCCAAGCATACTTCCAAAGTTGTGGCAAAATGGCTTAAGGACAACAAAGTCAAGTTTTTGGAGTAGCCATCACAAACCCCTGACCTCAATCCTATAGAAAATTTGTGGGCAGAACTGAAAAAGCATGTGTGAGCTAGGAGGCCTACAAACCTGACTCAGTTACACCAGCTCTGTCGGGAAGAATGGGCCAAAATTCACCCAACTTATTGTGGGAAGCTTGTGGAATGCTACCCGAAATATTTGACCCAAGTTAAACAATTTAAAGGTAACGCTACCAAATCCTAATTGACTGCATGTAAAATTCTGACCCACTGGGAATGTGTGATGAAAGAAATAAAAGCTAAAAATAAACCATTCTCTCTACTATTATTCTGACATTTCACATTCTTCATTTTTACGAGGATTAAATGTCAAGAATTGTGAAAAACTGAGTTTAAATGTATTTGGCTAAGATGTATGTAAACTTCCAACTTCAACTGTAGCTACGTGCACACACGCACTTGCATCCAAACACGCACACAAACTAAGAGTGACAGACACTTATGTGAGAATGCTATTCATTGACTACAGCTCAGCATTCAACACCATAGTACCCTCAAAGCTCACTAAGTTAAGGATCCTGGGACTAAACACCTCCCTCTGCAACTGGATCCTGGACTTCCTGACGGGCCGCCCCCAGGTGGTGAGGGTAGGTAGCAACACATCAGCCACGCTGATCCTCAACACTGGAGCCCCCCAGGGGTGCGTGCTCAGTCCCCTCCTGTACTCGCTGTTCACCCATGACTGCATGGCCAGGCACGACTCCAACACCATCATTAAGTTTGCAGATGACACAACAGTGGTAGGCCTGATCACCGACAATGACGAGAGCCTATAGGGAGGAGGTCAGAGACCTGGCCGGGTGGTGCCAGAATAACAACCTATCCCTCAACGTAACCAAGACTAAGGAGATTATTGTGGACTACAGGAAAAAGAGGACCGAGTATGCCCCCATTCTCATCGACGGGGCTGTAGTGGAGCAGGTTGAGATCTTCAAGTTCGTTGGTGTTCCACATCACTAACAACCTAGAATGGTCCAAACACACCAAGACAGTCATGAAGAGGGCACGACAAAGCCTATTCCCCCTCAGGAAACTAAAAAGATTTGGCATGGGTCCTGAGATCCTCAAAAGGTTCTACAGCCACAACATCGAGATCATCACTGCCAGGTACGGCAATTGCTCGGCCTCCGACCGTAAGGCACTACAGAGGGTAGTGCGTACGGCCTAGTACATCACTGGGGCTAAGCTGCCTGGCATCCAGGACCTCTACACCAGGCGGTGTCAGAGGAAGGCCCTAAAAATGGTCAAAGATCCCAGCCACCCCAGTCATAGACTGTTCTCTCTACTACCGCATGGCAAGCGGTACTGGAGTCCCAAGTCTAGGACAAAAAAGCTCCTCAACAGTTTTTACCCACAAGCCATAAGACTCCTGAACAGGTTATCAAATGGCTACCCGGACTCTCTGCATTGTGTGCCCCCCCCCCCCCCCCCCAACCCCTCTTTTACGCTGCTGCTACTCTCTGTTACCAAGTTCTTCCAGTAAATGTGTTTTTTGTAAAATGTTCAGTCTAAATTGTTCAAAGTAGTCCATGTGCATAGAGTTGTATGGTTTGTTAAACTTTGAAATCAATGGTTTTTGTTTGACATAAAATTTAAGTAGGTCTATCAAACAATTAAAATAATGAATTGCGATTAATCACATTTAATTCTGTAGTTAATCACGATTAATTGCAAACATTTTTATTTGCTCAAATTTGGTGAAAAAGATTTTTCCATTTGAAAAAAAAGGAGTGGATTGAGTTTTGGCATGTAGGGGCTGAAACAAAAAATATATATTTTGTATCAGAATCTTTTTAAATGGCATATTCACCATAAATAACTTAAGCAATACAAAAGTCCTGTAACTTACTAATAGTCCCTCATAAATGTTCTTGAAGTACACACACACACACACACTGTTAAAGCTTCAGCCACTCCAAATTATTGTTCTCCCAATTACTGATTGAAGGGTTGGCTATAAGAAAAAAGAACTGGCTCTATGGATACAAAGAGCATAAACCTGTCCAACAATGTAATGAATTCCACAGAACATAAACCTGTGACCATACATTTCAGTCGTCCTCCTATTTCTTTTCACTGAGCCAGTTGCTAAGACAAACAAGCATGTTGACATTTTCAGATGATAAAGCTTCTCTTCTTCTGTACGATATGCCCAGAGAGTGAAAACAACCTCTCACAAGGTACTGATGTGGCAGGTGTTGACAGGTACCTTTGTGCAATGCAGGCCAGCCTGATGTGTGCCCCTGCATGCTGTGACCACCACCGTAGTGGACAGTCCTCCATGTTGATGCTGGGCTCTGCTTTGTAATGCTCCACATAAGTTTGACTCAGAAGAGCTCAACAAGAGGGCAGGTTTCTTCTTTGGTGGCTCTGACTCTGTTGCTTTATCAGGTTGATGTGCAGGCCTCTCTTCCTTCAGCAAGTTGCTGACCAAACCTCACCTGTCTCAGGTCTGGGAAGGCACTTCGGGTCCTTAAACGTTGGGTCGAGTACTGTGGCGATATCTTCAGCCACGTGAGGGTTTTCCTTGCGTTTCTTCAGGTCTGTTGTGAATGTCAGCTTGAATCTTACCACGTAGACAGTGTCATCATCGGCGCTTTCCATCACCTGAGCAGGAAATGTACTCTTCTCCTCCCAGAAGTTCAGTCAAGTACCTGCAGTGGAAGATAATTCAAAATCACTTCAGTCAATTATAAGAGCTCACTCACTCACTCTCACTTGTATTATAACACTAATAGTGTGATAAAGAAGATTACCTGCAGGGCTCCAGTAGTGCCTCCAGTTTATCTGTGGTTGGCATGGTGATGTTCATTTTCTGTTGGGCCAGAGCATCTCTCAGTGGTTGTTGGTTTCTGTGGACACGCTTCACCATTTCCAGAGTGGAATTCCATCTTGTTGTGACATCTTGAACGAGTGACTCCATCTTTTGCCCATTTGCAACTTGCTGTTGTCCAAGCTCTGCAGCGTTTGGTGAGCTGTGTTTGAAATGCCCAACAATTTTTCGGGATTTGGCTAGGGCATTGTCGAACCCGCTGTTCTGTAGGAACACTGTGATGGACCTTTGGAGACTGTGCGCGGTGCAAGGCAGGTGTTCAAAAGGCAGATGTCTCGCAGCTGCAATCATCTTCCGTGCAATGTCTCTGTAAAGTGTGGTAACTTTGTTTTGTTTTCAATGTTCCACTGATTTGCTACATCCATGAAATGCTCGGCACACGTTTCAGTATAGTGCATCTCTTCTGTCTTTATTACGGCCAGAGCGTGTGAATGCAGGTTATTCCAGTTTTCATCGATATGGTGCGCAGTAACCAAGGTAGTTGTGGTAACTCACCGAAGTCCAGTCGTCTCCTGTGCATGTTTCAACTCCTTCGCTTTCGTAGCCCTCTCGTTTTCATACAGCTCGTGTGTTTTTGTAACGACGGTGGCTCGAGGGTAACTCATACGTTGAGTCATTCGATGCAAGCCGAATGATATCCCTCAAGCCTTCGTCCTCCACATTGTGGACTGGCCTGCAAGCTGTAGCTATCCACTTGGCTATTGCTTGTGTTAGCTTGCTGCTCGGCGACTTATCCATGGGCCTCACGCGCACACACTCTTCTAGCTTAGCCTGCCGAAGATGTCCAACATCGCTACTAGTAACGTTACTTGTATTTCCGGCGTCAACGGTGTGTTTCGCTTGTAAATGATAACGAAGGCTCGGTGATTAACAAATTCAGCCTTGCAGTAGATGCAAATTACTTTGGTTTTATCCAGAGACCCATCTGGGAGTGATTTGAAATTGAATTTCCCATTTAAAAGCCCCTTACTTGTATTCTCCATCATTCAGTCATACAAGTAGGTAGCTAGTGAAGTGGTTGTCAAACTAGGGCGTCAGCTGCAGGGGCTTGAATTTGAACTATGGATGGCCGATGTTAACTTTCACAACCCTAATTTTAAGTAAAGAATCTTGAGTCTCAGCGCAATTCTATTACTGTGGAATTGCCCCTATACTTGTCTACAAGGCTAGAATAGGAGAGATCATTCCAACCATCCTCTCTATGTTCAAACAGTGGGGAGAGGATTTATATAGGATCTAATCTGATATAATTGGCCCAACACCATTCTACGCTCTTCTCACTGAATTGGCTCTCCAGAATGTGCTCTGTGTGTGTGTGTGTGTGTGTGTGTGTGTGTGTATGTATGTATGTGTGGGTGTCTACCGTCTGTCTGTTTGTCTATTGGAGAGGGTGTGTATTTAAGTGTGTACGAGCGTGCGTGCACGTGTGTACTGTCTGTCTGTCTAAAGGTTTGTGTGTGTTTGCGTGCGTGTGTGTGTACGTGCATGTGTCTGTCTACTGTAAAGAGTTGTTATAACTAAAAATAAAAAATAAAAATAAAAATATTTGAGAGCCTAGCAGCAGGTTCCTCCATTTGCACGGGTACGGGTAGCTGGGTACATTACCCAGACAGGATAATCAGCCATACAGGAAGCAGTTAATGTGGCTGAGCCCAGAGACTGACGGCTTTTACCACTCGTCTCCTACAGTAAAAGGCTAACAAACCCCCATTAGGACACAATTAGCCCAGTCCTCACTGAGGAACAATGTAACCTCCTCAGACAGAGTCCATCAGACATCATCAGCCAAGCACAGAACAAAAGAGATGCTTTAACAAGGCCCACTGTCTAGGTTCAATAATATAATACAGTACCACTAAAAGGCCTGCAGAGAGAGGAGAGAAAAGGTACCTAATTATCCTAATGGTATTCATTTAAAAACATATGGAGGGAACATTCACTGACGGTACCATAGTGTCTGTTTTCAGCACAAACACAAGTTCCCTGGAGGATGGAGGAGAGAGGAACGTAGAAGAGGGACAACAGAACAATGCTGCTAGTCCCTGTACTCATTTACGATGTGCTGGCAGAGGGAGAGCCAGATAAGAGTTTGGATCGGTGGCGGCTAACACCGTGTGATTACCTCGCGCTCTGGAATTGACTGTCCATCAATCCCAGCCAAAGGACGAACCAGGCAACTCGATTGGAGCACAAGACGAGATTTTGTGATCCAATGATCTCGAAAAGAATGTGGCAGTGCTGAGTGCTCACACGCACACACAGAGAGTACATACACAGATGTGTGCAGAGACACACACAGAGAGTACATACACAGATGTGTGCAGAGACACACACAGAGAGTACATACACAGATGTGTGCAGAGACACACAAATGCCCACACATTCACAACCGTTCATACACCCACACAAAGTGTGGCAGTTACATGCATAAAAGACACACTCTTCCTCTCACACACTCACATTCCGGAAGTGCCCCAATCCCAATCTGTCCCTCACCTTGTGTTCTGTCCCTGAAAACAAGTCCATACTCCTGAGAGCCAAGGGAAAGAGACAGGGCGAGATGGTAACGAGGGGAAAGAGAGCGTGTCAGGAAGTGGATTCTTTATGCTGGGCACCATCTGGAAGTTTCAAGGTAGATAAACAATGACAGGAGCTGCATCCCATCTCCTCTCCCAAACCAGTCCCCCCCCCACACACACACACCGACACGGCCGCCATTGCCGGGTGCTCTCGCTCGCCACGTCAAGGATTCATGCTTATCAATCACTGGCCAGATACCAACTGGAAAGGCAGAGCAAACAAAGGGACGGGGAAAAAACAAGAGGAATTTCAGGCAACAATGAGAACACAAATGGGATATTGAAAGAGAGCTATTCTTTCAGCAGCCATGTATTTAATCTGGTCAAGCCTCCCCAAATCTTTGCAATCTCCTCCACTGAGTGGAGAGAGGGAGCCAATCCCCCAAAATAGGAACTTGTTATGGAATTAGATGAGGGATATGGACAGTAAGGCGGGGTAAGGGATATGGACGGTTAGCATTTTGCTAAGCGTGCTGAGTGCAGTCTGCTGCAGTACTGGATAGGGAATCTGGTTAACAAACACAAACCACCTAAGTATTCCTTTAGCTTGCACAATGAGGCTATGCTTACTATAGGTTTACATGCTTTTAAGCCCCTACACACAAAGGGCAACAGCTGGAGCAAAGATTCCCATTAGAGAATACGGTCTGTGGGGCGGGCTAGGGGTTGGGGTGGGCTGTGGTGGGGTGAGCCTGGGGCGAGACTGTCACAGGAGCCATGCTATGGGGGGAGTATGGACAGATAGAGAGGGGTGGGGTGGGGGGGGGTGGGGGGGGTGTTGCTGAGACAGTGACAGGGCCCCTCAGGCAGCAATAATAATCCTGAATCCTGTTCAGTTCAGCTCAGCCTCTCTCTCCAGACTCAGCCACATGGCAGCCGGCGTCTTCTGCTCCGATGGCCCTGATGTAGCGATGGGGGAGTCAGGTGGCTGGGCAGGAAGGGGGGGGATGACAAATGAGCCTCGTCAGGTAACAGCCACAGACCTATAGGGATGAAGGGATAGAGAGGAGGGGGGGGGGGTGTCTGTCGGCTCACATCGAATCATCAGCAGAAATTTGTGGGCCGATTATAAACCCGTCTTGTCAGGGGAGACCGTGAAGCCTCCCTCTGTAGGGCTGTTACTGATTCTGATTGGCCTCCCTCTGTAGGGCTGTTACTGATTCTGATTGGCCTCCGTCGGTAGGGCTGTTACTGATTCTGATTGGCCTCCCTCGGTAGGGCTGTTACTGATTCTGATTGAGAAGACAACCGAGGAGAAGAGTCAGTGAAAACCTTCCCAGGGAGAGTTTTCACTGAGATTGATCTGATGAAACAGAACAGGGACGACATCCAGGAAAGAAAAGCCTGTATGTATTCCAAATAGCACTCTATTCCCTACATAGTGTACTACTTTTGACCGTTAAAAGTAGTGCACTATGTAGGGTTTAGGGTGCCATTTAGGACACACCCCTTGTCTGTATCAGAGAATGTGGGAATTTGGGTCGGGTGCATCACATATTTATACCTTGACGGACGAGAAAGAAGAGGAGAAAAGGAGAGAGTATGGCAAGGCTGAGAGAAGAAGCCAGAATCTGAGCGGATTCCTGTTTGAGCACACCTCAGTGTGGAAGAGTTTGTCTGGCACATGTTTGGAAACAAGAGGTTCAGTCTGCACTCTTAGCACCTTTTTTTCCTATCTAAAACAGTTCTTCAGCTGTCCCCATAGGAGAACCCTTTTGGGTTCCATGTAGAACCCTTTCCACTGACGGTTCTACCTGGAACCAAAAAGCGTTCTCCTATGGGGACAGTCAAAGAACCCTTTTGGAACCCATTTGTCTAAGAGTGCATAATGGTGTTAGGGCGTTTCGTTAAACAAGTGTCCTCTCCTCTGCTGCATTTAGAGGTGGATGAATGCCTGTTGTCTGGCTGTTATTATTAAACACCAGAGATTTCACAGCAGTCCCTACGCCAGGCAAAACTAATTAAAGAACCAACCAACGGCAGATGTGTCTGGGCAGCGCAATGCAATGCACGCACACACACACACTCACTCACACTGGCCGCAGTTACCTCATGCAAACACACACACACCAGCCGCTAACTATGTCCTGGCCCAACTAGCTCAGGTAAAAACAAAACAAGTCTCTTGGCATCAACTCGCTCTTGGCACATTTTTGTTCAAATCCTTCGCCAGAGGAAGTGAACAGTCCTTCCCCTGTTGTCTCGTTATCCTTGCACTAGGCAACATTTTGCAGAGCAGCTTCTTTTTTATTCACTACCTTTTGAGAGCAGGTGATGATGATGACGGTTACCGCTAACAGCAACCAATTAATCATTCATGGCAGACCGGTTCCTCCTTTTGTTCTTTCGCTTCACTGAAATTGTATGAGAGACTGTAGCTGTACAATAGACATATTTTCCTCCTCCTCACTCATTTCTCCACTCACCATGAACAATTAGAGGGAACAGTTTGTTTTTATCCACAATTCCATTTCCAACCTATGAGCAGCAAACGTTCAGCAACTGATGGTGTGAAGTATAGCCTAGTCTATAAACTCTGTTAACTAGAGATGAGATTGGATAGTGGTAATATGGTGGGGCCTGAGGCTCATTCACACTTGTTTTTATCTTCATTTAGCTGTACACACACACACCGGACGTGATTACAGCACTCACACACACACACAGGCTGTGATTACAGCACACAGACATACACACTCAGCGGACTGACTAACCAGGGCTGGATGACAAAGCACCCATCCATCCCTAATAGGTTAATGCCCTTGGAACAAACAGATTAGCCCATATGACAGGGATATCACAGTGACGTGGGTCAAGGGGGCTGGTGGCCAGACATGGAGGGCCATGGACATGAAGTAGGTGACATCACAGATTAGGGCATGACTGCCGGGCCGGCCGCTACACTGACAGCAGGCGCTGCTGTCAAAGTCGTAGTACGTGTGCTTGATCTCAAAACCAGTACCGAGTCAAAGAGGGACAGGAGGAAAAGACATTTCCATGTGGCTAGTTTGTGAAGTGAAATCCCCTCTGTGGCTAAACGGCTTTGCTCAGAAGGCTCTGGTGCTCCATTAGTGCAAGTGCCAGCTGAGCGAGCAGAGCTGACTGTTTCTGGCCTTGGCCCTTTGAAAACAGCTCGTAGTGTAATCCCAAAATGCCTTACACATTGTGGAGGCTGGTTGTGCAGCTGTGTGTGCTGGGCTGATCCAGGTAAGACTGCTTGTTCTCTGTGGCCCCTGGCCCAGGCAGCTAGGTTCAGACAGGGATAACACTGGATCAAGGCCAGGGGCCATTAGAGTGGAGAGACTGTCTGCGTCCGAAATGGCACCCTAGTCCCCATATAGTGCACTAATTTTAACCAGAGCCCTATGGGCCCTAGTCGAAAGTAGTTCACTAAATAGGGACTAGGGAGCCATTTGGGACATAGCCAATGTCTGACACGGTAGGAGGAACATGACATGACATTCTCAAAGACCAAGGAGGACTACGTGAGCCAGGCTAAGAGACGCTATAGGAAAGCTCTAGGAGAGCTGGGCAGCTGTTTCATTCAACTTCTCAGATAACCAACGCAGCCTCTCTGATTGGATACAGTCAGGCTAACAAACTGAAGGGCCGAGAGCAAGCATGCATACAAATATTTTTTTTAATCCACGGTCGATGTGACGGGACTCTGGAAGATCACTGAGTCGCATTCCTTAGTTACCTGATTAGGACCCGCGGCCCAATATTATTGAGGAACATTACCGTACATACCGACGAGAAAATCTGACAACAAATGCTTCCCTTGAAATGCATGATCTCATTCCAAAATCATGGGCATTAATATGGTGTTGGTCCCGCCTTTGCTGCTATAACAACCTCCACTATTCTGGGAAGGCTTTCTACTAGATGTGGGGACTTACTTCCATTCAGCCAAAAGAACATTAGTGAGGTTGGGCACTGATGTTGGGCGATTAGGCCTGGTTCGGAGTCAGTGTTTCAATGAATCCCTAAGGTGTTCGATGGGGTTGAGCTCAGGGCTCTGTGCAGGCCAGTCAAGTTCTTCCACACCAATCTCGACAAACCATTTTTGTACGGACCTTGATTTGTGCACGGGGGCATTGTCATGCTGAAACAGGAAAGGGCCTTCCCCAAACTGTTGCCACAAAGTTGGGCATACAGAATTGTTTCGAATCTCATGGTATGCTGTAGCGTTAAGATTTCCCTTCACTGGAACTAAGGGGCCCGAACCATGAAAAACCACCCCAGACAATTATTCCTCCTCAAACCAAACTTTACACTATGAATTAGGGCAGGAAGCGTCTCCTGGTATCCGCAAAACCCAGATTCGTCCGTCGGACTGCCAGATGGTGAAGCGTGATTCATCCCTCCAGAGAATGTGTTTCCACTACTCAGGAGTCCAATTGCGGCAAGCTTTACATCACTTCAGCCGATGCTTGGAATTGTGCATGGTGATCTTAGGCTTGTGCGCGGCTTCTCATTTCATGACGCTCCCGAAGAACAGTTCTTGTGCTGTTGTTGCTTCCAGAGGCAGTTTGGAACTCTGTGTTTTTACGCGCTGTGCTCTTCAGCACTCGGCGGTCCCTTTCGGTGAGCTTGTGTGTCCTACCAATTCGCGGTTGAGCCGTTGTTGCTCCTAGACGTTTCCACTTCACAATAACAGCACTTACAGTTGACCGGGGCAGCTCTAACATAGCAGAAATTTGACGAACTGACTTGTTGGAAAGGTGGTATCCTGTGATGGTGCCACATTGAAAGTCACTGAGCTCTTTAGTAAGGCCATTCTACTGCTGATGTTTGTCTATGGAGATTGCATGGCTGCATGCTCGATTTTATACACCTCTCAGGAACGGGTGTGGCTGAAATAGCCGAATCCACTCATTTGAAGGGGTGTCCACATACTTTTGTTTATATATAATGTTGTATGTGGGTTGGTTAATACTCAAGGACAAGAAAACCTACTTCAATGAACACTTGCCTTGCGCCATCAGAACTCCCAGCACAGTAAAGTAAACAGACAGAGATCACTGACTAATGGTCCCTAACCACATCAAATCTATTTTTATTCGTCACATGTGGCGAATACAACTGGTGTAGACTTTACCGTGAAATGCTTGCTTACGAGCCCCTCCCAACAATGCAGAGTTAAAATCCACATCATCTATAGGACTCAGTCACATGATCAGTGACATTGGGACACTGATTCTCCTCAGACAGGGAGAAGGAACCTTCACAACTCTGGAAAAACCCTTATGAAGGTCTAATGAGAGCAAAACATTGGTTAAATAGGGTTTGTGGAGCATCAAGATCACTAGTGTGTTGGAGTTATAATTTCTAGTCATAACTCATACCACAGGACAACTATCCTTATGTTCCAAGATTAATTTGATTATTCAGATCCCAATAGACGGTTTATCACATTAAGATTAGGGTTGTCCCCAATAACAACAATCTTGGTCGACCGAGAGTCGTCTGTTCTTTCTACCAATTATTGGTCAATATTTTTAAACAGGTATTTTTCCATTTATCTGATTGGGCGACATTTTTCAACAGGCATTTCTCCATATATAAACACACCCTAAATGTAGGTTTACTGAGCTTGTCTGATGCTTTAAGCACTGCGATTTAAAAATGAAGACACACAAATTACTAAAGAGGGAGCCAGAGATCAATATAGCCTAACCAGAAGAAACAAACCTGTTCCCGACCCGACCCCCCTCCTCCCGTTGCCAGTAATAGGCTACACCAGCGGTTGGCAACCTTTTCCATTTGGAGTGCCAAGATATCGTACCATTTCTACAGATCTGCGTGTAATTTATGATTTTCATATGCACATTTTCATGGAACAGTTTAATATAATTTATAATAAAGTCTTCATACCTCAAAATTAATGTCATGTGGTTAATCAAAATTCTATCTAAACGAAAATGACAAATCTAAAAGTAACTTCTTTTGCCATTGTAAAAATAGCCTACATAAAGCCAACAAATAAAAACATTGCAGCCTGCAGGTAGAAAATATCCTGATACAAATAAATATCCTATAAAATCACATTGGTTAAGCATGGCCTGTCTGCAAGTAACTTGATAAACATTGTATCAACTATTAACTTGGTCCAGCCCAAAGCTGGTGCTTGCAAACTTGCAACATTGTATAAAATATTCTTTGCCCCCAGAGTTTCCTGAGCCAGTGAGCTCCTGACAAACATACACAGCTGTAGGCAATTTGCGCAAGGGATAAGAAGTAATCATGTAGGCCTATTTTATGTCATTTCCACCGGATCAGAGCATGACATTTTTTTCCCCCTTTCATGCTGAGTGGTTATCGAAAGGGAGAGAGCTGGAAAGATTTTTCAAATAGGCTACATTGAGGAACTATTGTCATTCTGAAATGATGTAAAAACAGACTTTGTTTACTTGCTCTTTGAGGCAAAGAAAAAATGACTTTGAGAAGCGCCACAGTGATGGTGAGTTGACAGTCTGAAATAGTATCAGATCCCCAAATGGGCACATGTATAGGCCTACATTTGTGAGCAGATCAGTTAGCCTAGTGCTACTTCTATGCTTAAATCAGGTGCGTGTCCTTAATCAAGATTGACAGGAGCGCTCCAAACAAAATGAATAAATTGACAACTCATAAATGGAATGAAATAAACCATCACTTTTTTCTCACAAGTGTAGCCTGGGTTGTGCGCTCTGTAAACAACAAGTCCACTCCTACAGTGACAACTGTTAAAGACTGGAATAATAATATATTCAATTCATTAACAGAAATTACCGTAACCAAACAAACATTGTAGATTAGAAACTATGGAAATTAAAGGTAAACGTGATACTGGTGTGCCTTCCCCGTGGCCAAAAAATGTATTAGTCCACTGAGACAGGCGTCAAATCAGACATACATTTTTATATATTTGCCACTGCTCAACAACAACAAAAAATTGGTCGGCCAACAGCCGAACAATCGACCAGTCGACTAAATGGGTCAGCCCTAATTAAGATAAATATAATTTACACTGATTACCATACAAATTGTGAAAATGTTCACATTGGGCATTAAGTCCGATTTTTTTTTCATAGGTTGTATTGCGAGAGTCTCGTGGCTTGTAACTCCCCGGCTGTCAGTGTTTCTGTATGGAGCATCAGTTCCCACCCTCTGCCTGCTCTGAACAGCCTTCAACCGGTTTGGGAGGACAACCAACCGTGCTGGCCTTATGGCACATGCCAAGAGTCGCCCCGCACCAACAATAACAACCAAGCTGTGACTATAGCTCAGTCAATAGCCATCAAACCGCCGGCCGCGCTACGCTCTGTGAGCAAGCCTACCTCTGTAATTGGTTCCTCTGCAACCTTTCCCACTCTGGACAACCAATGTAAACAATGCAATAATAATTGGCATCTAACCAGACGCCAGTTCCAGAATGTTGGAGAGGGTGAGTAATTCTCCCAAAGATAGGACATGAAAACATCATGATTGTTCTATAACATTCTAAAGTCAGGCTGGTATGAGATGGAGCTAAAAGAAAACAGCAAACACAAGCTAATCCTTTTTCAAATGAAGAGGGATTCTGCTTGTGGCACTATGAGATCACAGTGTCTCCCACTGTGGGTTGATTGCACACCTTCAGGTAAGAGCTCTCTCTCTCTGTCACACACAGGGCTGTGAAACGGATCTAACGCCTCTAAACTCTGCTGAGAGAAGAGAGAGAGGGCCAGAAGAACCGTATCATTACTACAGCCCACACTCTGGGATACACATGAGAGCCGAGTGTGTGTGTGTTTAGATGCCAGGGCCTACTCAGGTTTGAGCGAGCGCCATGGAGATGTTTGTCATTCCAGAGTCAGTCAGAGTGTGTCTGGACTGGGATGAGATGAGAGGGACTAGAGACTGATATGAAGCCCCTGGGGCTCTTTCACAGCAACACAGACCAGGAACAGGCTGCTCAATACACCAGTAGCACTCCAAACCCATGCTGTGGGTCTCAACGCCACTCATTAATAAAAACAGTAACATGGGGGAATGAGAAGGGGTATGTATTGTGTTGGGGGAGGGCTAATGGGGAAAATAGCATGATTTATAAGCCAAAAGTAACAAATGATTATGAGCAAGTTGACAATAGCAGCCCACAATCAGTCATAATTGTATTTTTGTGTGTGACATGACTGCAGATAAAGAGGTTCTAATATTCTAAACTGATTTTGTTAATTAAAGAGCTAATTATTCCACTAAACAGACCTTGAAAACTGGAGGCACTGCAGTGCCCTTTAGAAGGCTGTTGCTACGCTTATAAAACAGACACTACTATTCCTGTGAACCTGTATTTTAGGCACTGATATACTGTCCAGGGAAGATTAACAAAATGTGAGAACAAAACAAAACCACATGAACCTAATTTGCATACAAGATTATCCTTAATTTGCTTTTTGTAGAAAATTTCAATCATTTGTAATTGATTGAGCAAGAGGAAACATGTCCCACAAAGGAGAGGGAAGAGTTGAATGTAGGCTCTAGTTACACCAACAGAGACAATACCACAACTTCCACACACTCAACAAAAACACAATACCACAACTTCCACACACTCAACAAAAACACAATACCACAACTTCCACACTCAACAAAAACACAATACCACAACTTCCACACACTCAACAAAAACACAATACCACAATCTCACTCAACAAAAATACCACAACCTCGCTCAACAAAAACACAACTTCCACACACTCGCTCAACAAAAACAATACCACAACTTCCACACACACAAAAAAAAAAGAACATCTGAGGAAAATAAGCCACAGGAATGACCAAAATCCTCCTCTGAAATCTCCCCTGTAGTTGTGGGCAAGCATTTCTGTGAGAGCAGAGCTGAGCCCAGGCACGGCCAGGAGAGGAGAGGGGAGACAGGCTGGTGAAGACAGCATGCTTAATGGAAATGACAGTCAGCAGATAAACACCAGGCAGCAAGGCAGCCCCACTGCAATCACTCCTCTCCACTGGGCCCGGCCGGGAAAACAGAGAAAAAAAAACAGCTCACCGCTACTGATTTCACACAATACAGCCTCCTCGCATTTCAGGACAGAAAGAGAGATACTGTTACTGTTCATTTCTATTGTTTATTTCACTTTTGCTTATTATCTACTTCACTTGCTTTGGCAATGTTAACATACAGTGGGGAGAACAAGTATTTGATACACTGCCGATTTTGCAGGTTTTCCTACTTACAAAGCATGTAGAGGTCTGTCATTTTTATCATAGGTACACTTCAACTGTGAGAGACGGAATCTAAAACAAAAATCCAGAAAATCACATTGTATGATTTTTAAGTAATTAATTTGCATTTTATTGCATGACATAAGTATTTGATCACCTACCAACCAGTAAGAATTCCGGCTCTCACAGACCTGTTCGTTTTTCTTTAAGAAGCCCTCCTGTTCTCCACTCATTACCTGTATTAACTGCACCTGTTTGAACTCGTTACCTGTATAAAAGACACCTGTCCACACACTCAATCAAACAGACTCCAACCTCTCCACAATGGCCAAGACCAGAGAGCTGTGTAAGGACATCAGGGATAAATTGTAGACCCGTACAAGGCTGGGATGGGCTACAGGACAATAGGCAAGCAGCTTGGTGAGAAGGCAACAACTGTTGGCACAATTATTAGAAAATGGAAGAAGTTCAAGATGACGGTCAATCACCCTCGGTCTGGGGCTCCATGCAAGATCTCACCTCGTGGGGCATCAATGATCATGAGGAATGTGAGGGATCAGCCCAGAATTACACGGCAGGACCTGGTCAATGACCTGAAGAGAGCTGGGACCACAGTCTCAAAGAAAACCATTAGTAACACACTACGCCGTCATGGATTAAAATCCTGCAGCGCACGCAAGGTCCCCCTGCTCAAGCCAGCGCATGTCCAGGCCCGTCTGAAGTTTGCCAATGACCATCTGGATGATCCAGAGGAGGAATGGGAGAAGGTCATGTGGTCTGATGAGACAAAAATAGAGCTTTTTGCTCTAAACTCCACTCGCCGTGTTTGGAGGAATAGAAGGATGAGTACAACCCCAAGAACACCATCCCAACTGTGAAGCATGGAGGTGGAAACATCATTCTTTGGGGATGTTTTTCTGCAAAGGGGACAGGACGACTGCACCGTATTGAGGGGAGGATGGACGGGGCCATGTATCGCGAGATCTTGACCAACAACCTCCTTCCCTCAGTAAGAGCATTGAAGATGGGTCGTGGCTGGGTCTTCCAGCATGACAACGACCCGAAACACACAGCCAGGGCAACTAAGGAGTGGCTCCGTAAGAAGCATCTCAAGGTCCTGGAGTGGCCTAGCCAGTCTCCAGACCTGAACCCAATAGAAAATCTTTGGAGGGAGCCGAAAGTCCGTATTGCCCAGCGACAGCCCCGAAACCTGAAGGATCTGGAGAAGGTCTGTATGGAGGAGTGGGCCAAAATCCCTGCTGCAGTGTGTGCAAACCTGGTCAAGAACTACAGGAAACGTATGATCTCTGTAATTACAAACTAAGGTTTCTGTACCAAATATTAAGTTCTGCTTTTCTGATGTATCAAATACTTATGTCATGCAATAAAATGCAAATTAATTACTTAAAAATCATACAATGTGATTTTCTGGATTTTTGTTTTAGATTCCTTCTCTCACAGTTGAAGTGTACCTATGATAATAATTACAGACCTCTACATGCTTTGTAAGTAGGAAAACCTGCAAAATCGTCAGTGTATCAAATACTTGTTCTCCCCACTGTATGTTTCCCCTGCCAATAAAGCCCTTGAATTGAATTGAGAGAGAGAGGGTGAATAGAATGAGAGTGCTACCTACTTTTAGATAAAGTGTGGTTATCAGTAGGAAGAGAAGTTTACTGCCATTGTTTTATCAAGAAGCTGGGGGTTTTAAAGCGAGAGACACACAGGGGACAGAGTACAGAACCCGGTGAGGGGAACAAGAGGAGACTGTCCAGTCTAAAGCCACAATCCAGCCTTCTGAAGTACCCTGTCATGTCTCCAGGTTTCTCCTTGGCTGGAAGTGGGCTAGGGATCCTGGTCATCTCAAGGCCTTTGATAACATCCTGAAAGAGAGTCACAAACAAGGAAGTAGACTGCTAGCAGACCGGGCAGTGTAGGAGCAAGACTTACAGTTGGAGTGAAACTTAGTGTATCTTTTGATAAGCCACTGAGGGGGATAAAAAGAGGTCTGGTAGTTGACAGCTGATTAGGGCACGTGTAACCTCGACCCCAGGCTCGAATTGCTGGCGCAAAGAGCCTGGTAACACTATGCCTCAAAGTGGGACTTGAAAGGGGTGTGGTTAAAATCGAGGCGGGAGAGGGATCAAGCTTGCTCCAGCTGTATTAAATGGGACTTTTAAAAAATTGCGAAAATAGCCACTCTATCACAGCGACCATATTGTTTTTGGAGATCCCAATTGATTCTGAACTCAGGCATATAAAGTTTATATATGAAAACTATTTCTTACATTCCCAAACTCATTTCCTTATTTGGCCCATTACTTGCGATGCTCGTGCACTGAAATCCACAAAGAGGGGGAGATGCTAGATGCTGATGGACAGAGATCAGCCAATTAAAACTGCCGGCTGTTTTGGCCGCTCCTGCCATAGACTGCCATTCAAGTCCCACTCTGAGGTGCTGTGAAACCAGACGTCTCGACAGAGAGAGCGGGCTGGTGGGCGAGATTAGGGCGTGAGTAGTATGGAAAGGAGCAGGGGAGAGAGAGGAGAGTGGGATATTGGGAGAGAGAGAGAAAGTAGAGGACATTGAAAAACATCTGTATCCGATGACTGGAACCCTGACTGTAACTGGTTAGATGCTGTGTGGTAGCGCTGCCCTGAGGCATGGGCTGGAAAGGGATGAATGGACCGGTGTGGTGAGCCCCAACTAAACCCAGCTTCCCCCTCCTACTCCCCCCACTCTGCCTGCCTGGGCCCTGCTAATCAGAGGACTTAGCCGCTGCCCCTACACACAGGCTCCACACCGAGATCCCCCAACCGCCTGGAGGAAGAGACATCATGCACACACTGCTGTGGACACACACACACACACTCCGCCGTGGACACACACACACACTCCGCCGTGGACACACACACAAACTCCGCCGTGGACACACACACAAACTCCGCCGTGGACACACACACAAACTCCGCCGTGGACACACACACAAACTCCGCCGTGGACACACACACAAACTCCGCCGTGGACACACACTCCGCCGTGGACACACACACAAACTCCGCCGTGGACACACACACAAACTCCGCCGTGGACACACACACACACGCCGCCGTGGACACACACACAAACTCCGCCGTGGACACACACACACACGCCGCCGTGGACACACACACACACGCCGCCGTGGACACACATTCATACACACACAGCCATGGACACTGACACACATTTTAGTCAGACACTCTTATCCAGAGCGACTTACAGGAGCAATTAGAGTTAAGTGCCTTGCACAAGGGTATGTCGACAGATTTTTCACTCAGTCGGCTCAGGGATTTGAACCAGCGACCTTTTGGTTACTGGCTAAGCTACCTACACATACACACTGACCAGTGGACACACACTGACCAGTGGACACACACATACACTGCTAAGCCCAACTCAGCTCAAGGACAGAATGCCCACCTTGTTAAGAGGAGGCCGAGGGGAGGTGCAGGTGAGATTGGATCCAGACATGCTTGCTCACAGACAGAATTGAATTATTGATCAGCCGACAGATTGCGTTATGAGGAATTCATGGATCCATGGCTTGGCTGCCTCCTTCCCTTAGGCTGGATGGAGAGGGTGGGAGGGAGTGTATGTGTGTGTGCTTGTATTTATTGAGTGTGTGTTTACCTGTGTGTGCTTGCTTGTGTTTATCAGTGAAGACAGGGGAAGAGGATGGGATGTGTTCAAACTTGGGCTTATTTTCTAGAGGCAGTGGGAGTGTGAGCTTGCACATAGACAAGACAGAGCAAACACAGCATCGATCTGCCTGGCTGGGTGATGAGCATACAGGAGGTGATAGTTAGTTCACCCACACTGGGCCAGGCTGGGCTCTCCTCTCCCTGAGTTAACTGCCTGCCCACAGACGTCGTTTCACTGGCACTCCTCAGACAACACACCCCACTGCTATTAATACCACAGATGAAAAAGAGGAAATGGGATTTTTATTTGTCTGCCCTCCATGGGGGGGTCTGGGGATTATGCCCAACAAATACAGCTCATGTCCCGTTAGCAATGTTAGCATTGGATTGGTTGCTCAGCTCTATAATCGTGGATTGATTGATTTGAGACATAGACAAGGTCAGCAGGTCAGTTTGAGGAGGGAATAGGCTACAAGAGTCCACTTTCACCCAGAGCCCTTTAAACACCCGTCACACTGCATCATGACGGCACTTATAACTATTACACTTCCTGACTAAAGGAACGGCCAAGGCCAGACTGACAGGAAGTGTTTCAGACCACATCCCTTTTTCAAAGGCTTAAGCCACTTCTGACCCACATAACCCACCGCCTGCTGCCTGGCATATGCTATAAGGAGACCCTCCAATCACACCATAGCCCTTTTAAGTACTAGTCACTTACACAGTAACCAATCTGTACACGTCACTGTATTGTAATGTCAGGTAACAAATGGCACAAACTCAAAGGGATATGGGACGTGGGTGTGGGTTTACATAGATCCCAGCTTTTATCCCTTCTGATCAGATGTTTCACATAGGCGAAAAAGCACCCAGTCATCATACTGATGATAATCAGAAGGCTTCAGATTTGTTTGCTTTACATTTCATAGACATGACATATGGCACAGATGCACTGGTTAAACATACTTCACTGTTGAGTGAAAACGTTTTGCGTTCTGGTTTGAATAAAAAGAAAAAGTGAAGGGACCGACACCGAAATAAGATCGGCCCAATGGAGTGAGACAGTGTGTTTTTCCATTACGGCCCATAAACAAATTCCATATGTGTAATTAACCATTAAACTTAGAGGAATGTGTGATGACGTTCAGACAGCTCTCAGACAGGGAAGTGAAACTGAACGGCCCAGAAAACCACTGGCTAATAAAAGTCACGGAAGGGATGGCCCAACAAAAGAGAGTGGTAGAGAGAGAAAGGACCTGTCAGTGAAAGTCAGTGTCCCCATAGCACCTAGACAGGCAAACAGCAACAAGCCCATAGAAATTCAAGGACAGAGAAAGTAATTCAGTCCCATCTATAGAAGTCTTGATGGAACCTTCAAAGTGGTATATAAGAAACGTCCTCTTACTGTCAACTGCGTTTATTTTCAGCAAACTTAACATGTGTAAATATTTGTATGAACATAACAAGATTCAACAACTGAGACATAAACTGAACAAGTTCCACAGACATGTGACTAACAGAAATTGAATAATGTGACCCTGAACAAAGGGAGGGTCTAAATCAAAAGTAACAGTCAGTATCTGGTGTTAAGTACTGCATTAAGTACTGCAGTGCATCCCCTCCTCGTGGACTGCACCAGATATGCCAGTTCTTGCTGTGAGATGTTACCCCACTCTTCCACCAAGGCACCTGCAAGTTCCCGGACATTTCTGTGAGGGAATGGCCCTAGCCCTCACCCTCCGATCCAACAGGTCCCAGACATGCTCAATGGGATTGAGATCCGGGCTCTTTGCTGGCCATGGCTGAACACTGACATTCCTGTCTTGCAGGAAATCACTCACAGAATGAGCAGTATGGCTGGTGGCATTGTCATGATGGAGGGTCATGTCAGGATGAGCCTGCAGGAAGGGCACCACATGAGAGAGGAGAATGTCTTCCCTGTAACGCACAGCGTTGAGATTGTCTGCAATGACAACAAGCTCAGTCCGATGATGCTGTGACACACCGCCCCAGACCATGACGGACCCTCCACATCCGACCATCACCCCTGGTGAGACAAAACCGCGACTCGTCAGTGAAGAGCACTTTTTGCCAGTCCTGTCTGGTCCAGCGACGGTGGGTTTGTGCCCATAAGCGACGTTGTTGCCGGTGTTGTCTGGTGAGGACCTGCTTTACAACAGGCCTACAAGCCCTCAGTCCAGCCTCTCTCAGCCTATTGCGGGCAGTCTGAGCACTGATGGAGGGATTGTGCGTTCCTGGTGTAACTCGGGCAGATGTTGTTGCCATCCTGTACCTGTCTCGCAGGTGTGATGTTCGGATGTACCGATCCTGTGCAGGTGTTGTTACACGTGGTCTGCCACTGCGAGGGTGATCAGCTGTCCATCCTGTCTCCCAGTAGCGTTGTCATAGGCGTCTCACAGTACGGATATTGAAATTTGTTGCCCTGGCCACATCTGCAGTCCTCATGCCTCCTTGCAGCATGCCTTAGGCACGTTCACGCAGATGAGCATCCACCCTGGGCATCTTTCTTTTGGTGTTCTTCGGAGTAAGTAGAAAGGCCTCTTTAGTGTCCTACATTTTCATAACTGTGACCTTATTTGCCTACCGTCTGTAAGCTATTAGTGTCTTAACGACCGTTCCAGAGGTGCATGTTCATTAATTGTTTATGGTTCATTGAACAAGCATGGGAAACAGTGTTTAAACCCTTTATAATGAAGATCTGTGAAGTTATTTGGATTTTTACGAATTATCTTTGAAAGACAGGGTCGTTTCTTTTTTTGCTGAGTTTAGGTACTTCCTCTGTTCAGGTCAGTAGCAGTTAATTCTGTACCATTCCACCAATCACAACAGTCGCCAGACATGTCCTTCACAGCCCACTTTGCTTCAATCTGTTATTGGAACAGCCCTTACTTTCTCCCTTAGCCAAATGAAAAAGGGGTGGAGAAAAAATGAATTGGAGGTTTGTGATTTGGGAATCCAACTTGGTAGTGTATTTGTGAAAACATTGTAACTGCTGGGGCATACGCTGTTTGTTTTCAGAGAGAGGTAGCAGCAGAAACAACAGAAGCGGGCAGGCGTGGGGAAAGGAAAGACGAGTTCTCAGTAATAAGGTTCTCTAACCCCAGCCTCAGCCCTCCTCTCTAATGAGTGTAATTAAAGGTCTGAGCTGAAAGATCAATGACATGGGAGCAGATGAGACAAGACGTAGCAGAGACATAGCTACTGCATGGAGAAGGCCAACCGCACCGCACGGCAAGGACTACAAAGACAACTAGTACTGCGTTTGTGTGTCGCACTGTGTGTGAGTGTGTGACTGCATGCAAGTATATGCTGTGTGTCCGTGTAAATATTTAGGCCCAGACAGTGTTGCACGATATACCGAAACGTCTGTACTTCTTTTGATTCTAGAACGTGAAAAACAGTTCGGTACCAGAATGTTTGTCACTTTCGGTACTTGTGTCAAATGTGTCTCATGGATCAACTCTGTCTATCAGTGCAGCCAATGTCCCCTTTATAGCGCAAGGTGCCTGCTCCACTTTGGCACTTACTCATTGCTAGCCTGCACTGGGAGTCTAGAATGCATCATGTTAGCTCCCCACAGCCTGCACTGGGAGTCTACCACAGCCTGCACTGGGAGTCTGGGCTGCATCATGTTAGCTCCCCACAGCCTGCACTGGGAGTCTAGAATGCATCATGTTAGCTCCCCACAGCCTGCACTGGGAGTCTACCACAGCCTGCACTGGGAGTCTAGAATGCATCATGTTAGCTCCCCACAGCCTGCACTGGGAGTCTAGAATGCATCATGTTAGCTCCCCACAGCCTGCACTGGGAGTCTAGAATGCATCATGTTAGCTCCCCACAGCCTGCACTGGGAGTCTAGAATGCATCATGTTAGCTCCCCACAGCCTGCACTGGGAGTCTAGAATGCATCATGTTAGCTCCCCACAGCCTGCACTGGGAGTCTAGAATGCATCATGTTAGCTCCCCACAGCCTGCACTGGGAGTCTAGAATGCATCATGTTAGCTCCCCACAGCCTGCACTGGGAGTCTAGAATGCATCATGTTAGCTCCCCACAGCCTGCACTGGGAGTCTAGAATGCATCATGTTAGCTCCCCACAGCCTGCACTGGGAGTCTAGAATGCATCATGTTAGCTCCCCACAGCCTGCACTGGGAGTCTAGAATGCATCATGTTAGCTCCCCACAGCCTGCACTGGGAGTCTAGAATGCATCATGTTAGCTCCCCACAGCCTGCACTGGGAGTCTAGAATGCATCATGTTAGCTCCCCACAGCCTGCACTGGGAGTCTAGAATGCATCATGTTAGCTCCCCACAGCCTGCACTGGGAGTCTGGGCTGCATCATGTTAGCTCCCCACAGCCTGCACTGGGAGTCTAGAATGCATCATGTTAGCTCCCCACAGCCTGCACTGGGAGTCTGGGCTGCATCATGTTAGCTCCCCACTCATGCGGCACAGAAGTTAACACGCTTGAATAATGCGTCATGGCATGTTGAAACTTAATTACTGTTTGCAAAACAATGTCTATACAGTCTAGAACACTTTACGACGCAAGAAGATACCAGTAGCTTCCAGCTTTGTAACTTTCCTTGGTAGGTTAGCTTGTAGCTGAAGCTAACATCAATTTACTACCCTATACTTTGTTTGTGCAAACCATAATGCAAAATATGCCAATATCATAGTTGATTGCGACCAAAAACTTTATTCCTTCACATAATCTGTCTTTCCATTAGCCAAAGCGAACTGACTGACTGTGTGAATAAGGCAGCACCCCTCATGCATTGTGAATGATGTCATTACTAGTTAAAGACAGAGTGCACACTTTCATAAAATAAGCTACTTCGATGCAAATGCTGTTGATTAGTACAATAAAATAACTCCCAAATGGAAGGGAAACAGATTGTTTGTCATCTGCAGCCCCATGAATTCAGCCAAAACAAGCTCAATAGCACAATGCATGCACACACTCCTATTGAATATGCATTCACCTGTATTGTGAATAGGCCTAGGCTACATCTTGATTTGCCCAGTTTATCACTATAAATTGACCATTCCAATAAATGATTACCATTATGTTGTTATGTAGTTAGGTAGGTACAGAGCAGTAACTGATTGAACAGAGCAGTAACTGAGATTATCTGTATGGAGGAAGTGTCGTTGTGAATTTGGTTAATATAAAACATTTTTTTGCTGTGGTGTCGTTTTGATATCGAGTATTGTGATGCTATTGCGTATCGTGATACTAAACATGGTATCAATATCGAAGTCAAAAAACTAGTATTTTGACTTCACTACTAGGCATTATTTTGGGGGAATCTGGCACAGACTGTGATGTCATGTTATGGAGCAAGGTCTGTCATTTGGTTGGCTAAAAGCAGAAAACATTTTCCCTGCACAGGGTTAACATAAAAACACTGTTGTACGTGGGGGCAACACTGACAGATACCGTGCCATGCCTCTGGGTGAAACAAACAGTGTGTTAGGGTTAAGTTTGCAGAACATCACAGATATAATCTGAACAAGATGAACATCATCAACTTGTGGGACATCTCAGTGAAATACAGATACAGTCCCAGAATTGAATGAGCTTGTAAGAGGTAGACGCAGACACTAAGTAAAATCTCTCAACATCCTTTACAACTCTGCAGAGATGAAACCAGAGTGTAGGGCTTTGGAGTCTGTCCTGTGGTAACAGGATGAGTCAGTGTGGAATAATGAATGTCATCACTACTGTTTCTGAACAAGAGAGGGAGGCTGGGGGGCACACAGACACACAGCTATGGTGACACCTCCACCAAGATCTGCATTTCAGGAGACAGATCCACGCCCGGGGAGGGCTAGAAGATTCATATCCACACAGACTACAGGGACATTGCAAACGAGAGGGAGTGAAAAAGAAATAGAGGAGGAATGAAAAAGAGAGTGAAGGAGGAGAAAAAAGGAAAGGCAGCAGGGTAGAAAAAAAGAAACAGGGTGATAATGAAGGCTGAGAGAGAGAGAGGGTGAACTGAACAACAGGAAGTTGTAAACACATTAATGGGTGTTCCGGTCTGTACACGCTGTCCATGTGCTCTGGTCCTGGCTGGCTAATTAGTGGGCATAGCTGGGATTCCAGCAGTTTACCACCAGTCCACTGTGGAATGCACTTCTCTTCTGCAGGGCCAGGCCTGCATCCATGCACCACCAGACAAGACAGTCAGACATGCCCCGTGACTCTAAAGTCCACAGAGGAACCCTGGCTGATGTTAACCAAGTCCGCAGCTACTAATCTCACCTTCCGGGACCTGATCCTTAAGGAACCTTAAAGGCTGAACCAACATCATGACATGACATGCCCCCCCCCCTCTCACCTAATCCAACAAAAACAGTCAGACCACATTTCCTCTGGGATACCACCGCTGACACCAATGGCCACAAGGGGATTGGGGTGCTAACTAGAAAACACCAAACTGTTTGCTGCCTGCTCTAAATCTGTCTGTGAGTAGTATACACATGAGAGGCAGCTGATGCCGACCTTGTGATGTTGGTTTTAGCCCGAGGCTCAGTAACTGGACAAATTCCTGTAAGGGCTTGTTATTAATGGGTCCCGCTTGATGTGTAGGCTACCGAACGACTCCGATACACTGCTCATTATGGAAACACAAGGACATGGATGTAGTCTTGGGTGGTGTCATAAACAGATATCTTCCACAACCACTGTGCACTTCATTATAAAGTTAGCTTCATAACGTCTCACTAACTGACTGAACCTGCATCTCCTTCACATTCTACTCCACGGCCAGTTGACTAGTCTCAAGTCTCTCGCACTTCCTCTCTCGCTTTCCATTTCTCTGACCATTAGTTCCTCTCTCTCTCCATCTCTCTCTCTCTCCATATCCCTCTCTCTCCATCTCCATCTCTCTCTCTCCATCTCCCTATCAGGTTGGTGTTTGGTAAAACAATGTTTTTGTACATATTTTTGCTTTACGCATCACATATGTATATACTGTATTATATTATATTCTACTGTATTTGAGTCTATGCCAATCCAACATTGCTCATCCTAATATTTATATATTCCTTAATTCCATTCTTTTACTTTTAGATTTGTGTGTATTGTTAGATACTACTGCACTGTTGGAGCTAGAAACACAAGCATTTCGCTACAACCGCAATAACATCTGCAAAACATGTGTATGTGACAAATAACATTTGATTTGGATTTGATTTTAGCGTGACCTTTATCATCTCTAGCTGTTGGCAATGCACTGACCCTTCATGCATCTGTCGCACAACACAAACCCTGCTTGCCTGGCCCACTTACTACTTCATAACTAATCAGCCAGTGATCAAGCAAAAATAAGCAGGAGTGCAATATCCAACCGCTCCCACCACATTAACAGGAAGCAGCTGGACTGCATATTAGCTGTATAGCGGAGGTGATAATTACAAATGGTGTGAGGAAATCGGTCCGTTTTCAGGATTAAGTGTGACATTGCTCACGTGGGTACAAATTAATTGCACCCTCCGGTGCTGCCTGAGCTGAGCTAAGATTAAACTCCAAACGCCACTTTAAAATGGAGCGACTCTCATTCAAAAACAAAAGCTTTAAAAATGATATTACAGGTAGAATGAGTGGCTCTGTAGTTTTTAAATGATGTGTTAACTTTTAAGTCTGCTTCCATGTCCAAATCTCTTTAAGAAAGCCACATATCAATTTGAACTGAAATGATGCGTCAGCTCATCTTTATTAGGCTCAAAGTCGGAGCAATACTGTTGTTTTTTTGTCAGTAGGGAAGTTGGGCTACATACAGCTATTTAGATGTTGTGCTCAAAAGACATGATCAACATGTTCGTACAAACCCCAATGCAAAACTCAAGTGCGGAGTTACATGCAGCTATCTTGGCGGCATATCAAACACAAGCAAGACACAGACAATAATCCTAATTAGCAATTGAATGTTATTTTTGAATCATCATTGCAAAAAAGGAGCGCCATACTAAAACAGCACATTTCACTGCACCTAACCGGTGTATGCCACAATACAGCATCCGTATTCTTTTTAAAAACATTGGCTAAGCTGGAGGCAGACAGCCAGTCAAAGTACAGTAGTGTATTTTTTCAGTAACTCTGGCTAGTGGCTATGATATGGCAGCAACTAAAGATTAGCATACATCATTGCACAAAACCCAGATTGTTTTTGCTCCATCAAATCAAAGTTTGTGTCACGTGCGCCGAATACAACAGGTGTAGACCTTAGTGAAATGCTTACTTACAAGACCTTAAACAACAGTGCAGTTTAAGTAATAAATACAGTTCTAAGTCAAAGGTTTACATACACCTTAAACAAATACATTTAAACTCAGTTTTTCACAATTCCTGACTTTTTATCATAGAAAAAATTCCCTGTATTAGGTCAGTTAGGATCACCACTTTATTTTAAGAATGTGACATGCCAGAATAATAGTTGAGAGAATGATTTATTTGAGCTTTTATTTCTTTCATCACATTCCCAGTGGGCCAGAAGTTTACATACTCACTTAGTATTTGGTAGCATTGCCTTTAAATTGTTTAACTTAGGTCAAAAAATGTGCGTAGCCTTCCACAAGTTTCCCACAATACGTTGGGTGAATTTTGGCCCATTCCTCCTGGCAGAGCTGGTGTAACTGAGTCAGGATTGTAGGCCTCCTAGCTCGCACACACTTTTTCAGTTCTGCCCACAAATTGTCTATAGGATTGAGGTCAGGGCTTTGTGATGGCCACTCCAATACCTTGACTTTGTTGTCCTTAAGCCATTTTGCTACAACTTTGGAAGTATGCTTGGGGTCATTGTCCATTTGGAAGACCCATTTGTGACCATGCTTTAACTTCCTGACTGATGTCTTGAGATGTTGCTTCAATATATCCACCAAATTTTCCTCCCTTATGATACCATCTATTTTGTGAAGTGCACCAGTCCCTCCTGCAGCAAAGCACCAAAAAGTACGATCTTTGTCCCCATGTGCAGTTGCAAACCGTAGTCTTGTTTTTTTAGGGCGGTTTTGGAGCGGTGGCTTCTTCCTTGCTGAGTGGCGTGATCACACAGTTATCCAGAAAAGCTGATGCTCTCATGCATGCTTCAGTGTTGCTTGCCTCGAAGCAGGCATATAAGTGATTTAACTTGTTTGGTAGGCTCGTGTCACTGGGCAGCTCGTGGCTGTGCGTCCCTTTGTAGTCTTTGCAGTCCCTCCTGCAGTAAAGCACCCCCACAGACAGATTATTTAACTTATAACTCACTGTATCACAATTCCAGTGGATCAGAAGATTACATACACTAAGTTGACTGTGCCTTTAAACAGCTTGGAAAATTCCAGAAAATAATGTCATGGCTTTAGAAGCTTCTGATAGGTTAATTGACATCATTTGAGTGAATGTCAACTTCCGACTTCAACTGTATATGTTTCGTGGCTGTTTATTTACCACCACAGACGGATGTCTACATGTCTTACAAACAAAAACTAAAGCAGGAAGCACCAGTGACTCGGTCAATAAAGAAGTGGTCAGATACGCAGATGGTAAGCTGTTACAGGACTGTTTTTCTAGTCCAGACTGGAATATGTTCCGGCATTCCTCCGATGGCATTTATGAGCACACCACATCAGTAATCGGCTACATCAATAAGTGCATCGACGATGTCATCCCCACAGTGACTGTACGTACATACCCCAACCAGAAACCATGGATTACAGGCAACATCCGCACTGAGCTAAAGGGTAGAGCTGCTGCCGTCAAGGAGAGGGACTCTAACCCGGACGCTTATAAGACATCCCGCTACGCCCTCAGGCGAACCATCAAACAGGAAAGCGCCAATACAGGACTAAGAAAGATTGAATCGTACTATACCAGCTCCGACGCTCGTCGGATGTGGCAGGGCCTGCAAACTATTATAGACTACAAAGGGACGCACAGCCACGAGCTGCCCAGTGACACGAGCCTACCAAACAAGTTAAATCACTTATATGCTTGCTTCGAGGCAAGCAACACTGAAGCATGCATGAGAGCATCAGCTGTTCTGGATAACTGTGTGATCACGCCACTCAGCAAGGAAGAAGCCACCGCTCCAAAACCGCCCTAAAAAAACAAGACTACGGTTTGCAACTGCACATGGGGACAAAGATCGTACTTTTTGGTGCTTTGCTGCAGGAGGGACTGGTGCACTTCACAAAATAGATGGTATCATAAGGGAGGAAAATTATGTGGATATATTGAAGCAACATCTCAAGACATCAGTCAGGAAGTTAAAGCTTGGTCGCAAATGGGTCTTCCAAATGGACAATGACCCCAAGCATACTTCCAAAGTTGTGGCAAAATGGCTTAAGGACAACAAAGTCAAGGTATTGGAGTGGCCATCACAAAGCCCTGACCTCAATCCTATAGAAAATGTGTGGGCAGAACTGAAAAAGTGTGTGCGAGTAAGGAGGCCTACAAACCTGACTCAGTTACACCAGCTCTGCCAGGAGGAATGGGCCAAAATTCACCCAACTTATTGTGGGAGGCTTTTGGAAGGCTACCCGAAACGTTTGACCCAAGTTAAACAATTTAAAGGGAATTTTTATGTCAGGAATTGTGAAAACTGAGTTTAAATGTATTTGGCTAAGGTGTATGTAAGCTTCCGACTTCAGCTGTGGATGAAAACTCTTGGCAAATAGTGTGGTCTATAGCTTATCATGAGTTACTCTATTTCAGGCGAGCAAAATCTACACTTCCTTAGATTTCGTGCACCAGCTGTTATTTACAAATATACAAATATACCCTCCTCGTGTGCTGTTCTATCTAGCCGGTGCAGAGTATATCCCGCCAGCTGAATGTTATCCATGTCGTCATTCAGCCACAATTCGGTGAAATATAAGCTATTACAGTTTTTGATGTCCCGTTGGTAGAATATTCGTGATCGTACCTCTAATTTATTGTCCAATGATTGTACATTGGCAAGTAATATTGATGGTAAAGGCAGATTTCCCACTCGCTGTCGGTGGATCTTTACAAAGCACCCCGCCCTGTGTCCTCTATACCTGTGTCTCTTTCTCCTGCCAATGACGGGATATAGGCAAACGGCTGCCATTTCTTCCGGCACCATCTTCCAATGCAAAGTGTAGTGACTGCGTCCTGCTTAAGCAACTGCAATATCCGTTACAACAGACAGAGAAGGTTGTAGCCTTCATAATGGTCTTGCATGTTTGTTCAAATCGCTGAAGGGATTTTATTTCAGCTGTTCAGAAATAGAAGGCAGAAACATAGGCTACATCACCATGGTTCAGAAGAGGGTGAGTAAAGCGAGAAACATGAAGGGAGGGTGAGCAGCAGCTACGTAGAAAAAAATCTGTGCGTAAAATAACACATGAGTAAAACGTGATCCGTCCGGATCCTTGGTTTTGAGAAAGAGGCTTCGTGAGGGGCAAGGTGGGGGGGCAAAAACTCTGTATTCACATCCACGGCCAAATAAATTAGACTCTCCATCTCTCCAAAATGACTGGAATATAAATAATTTACTAATATTCCAAGGGGCTGAAGGTGCACCTTTCTCATCTTGGCCTGAAAGAGTTTCAAATCCCTAATTTTCCATCCAAGGTGTCTAGATGTATGAACTCATGCCAGTGCTCTGGGTGGGCAGAATGACATGATGACGTTTCCAATCTGTAGGCACAATCTAAAGCCCATCCAGTCTGTGTGTCAGCCTGTCAGTTCAGCTAGCTAGGGCATGTAGGAGAGTAAAGAGGGAGAGAGAAGAGAGGAACGCTTGGCCCAGGAGGACTGAATTGTGTCTAACACACTTGCGTAAGGTCCCCAGCTATGCCATGCCACCTCGGGGACTCTGACAGTTTACACCAGCTATGTTCCTAATACAGCCTTTTTGATGAGCAATGAGGATCATGTTTTCCTCTAGGCAGACAATCTTAGTCTTCCCCTTCCTTTCCCTCAGTTCACACCCCACTAGTGATGGGGCAAAAAATAGTCAGATATCGCAATATTATATTGGACGATATTATAGCGATACTTTGACTCCAAGTATTGATTTTTGTTTTTACTAGGTAGCGATAGTTGACTGTACCTGTGCCAAAACTCCAGTATTTTCCATCCTATAACTTGTTCTCCAACATCTTTGTAGCCCTTTCCTGCAGTGAAATGACCTAGTGGCCTCATGGGTGGAATGTTATATATATTTTTTTTTTTTCCCCCCCCCCAGTGTTTCAATGTCAAACGGGTTTTGTTATATTTCAGTCTTCTGTGATGTACAGTGCATTTGGAAAGTATTCAGACCTCTTGACTTTTCCCATTTTGTTACGTTACAACCTTATTCTAAAATTGATATTTCTTTATTTTTTCCCATCAATCTACACACAATACCCAATAATGACAAAGCAAAAACAGGTTTAGATTTTTTTTGCAAAAGTAGAAAAAAATGAAATATCACATTTACATAAATATTTAGACCCTTTAGTCAGTACTCTGTTGAAGCACCTTTGGCAGCGATTACAGTCTTGAGTCTTCTTGGGTATGACGCTACAAGCTTGGCACACTTGTATTTGGGGAGATTCTCCCATTCTTCTCTGCAGATCTCAAGCTCTGTCAGGTTGGATGGGGAGCGTCGCTGCACAGCTATTTTCAGGTCTCTCCAGAAATGTTTGATCGGGTTCAAGTCCGGGCTTTGGCTGGGCCACTCAAGGACATTCAGAGACCTGTCCTAAAGCCACTCATGAGTTGTCTTGGCTGTGTGCTTAGGGTCGTTGTACTGTTGGAAGGTGAACCTTCGCCCCAGTCTGAGGTCCTGAACGCTCTGGAGCAGGTTTTCATCAAGGATCTCTCTGTACTTTGCTCTGTTCATCTTTCCCTCGATCCTGACTAGTTTCCCAGTCTCTGAAAAACATCCCCACAGCATGATGTGTCCACCACCATGCTTCACCGTAGGGTTAGTGCAAGGTTTCCTCCAGACGTGGCGCTTGCCATTCAGGTCCAAGAGTTCCATCTTGGTTTCATCAGACCAAATCATCTTGTTTCTCATGGTCTGAGTCCTTTAGGTGCCTTTTGGCAAACTCCAAGCGGGCTGTCATGTGCCTTTTACTGAGGAGTGGCTTCCGTCTGGCCACTCCACCATAAAGGCCTGTTGGTGGTGTGCTGCAGAGATGGTTGTCCTTCTGGAATGTTCTCCCATCTCCACAGAGGAACTCTGGAGCTCTGTCAGAGTACCATCAGGTTCTTGGTCACCTCTCTGACCAAGTCCCTTCTCCCCAGATTGCTCAGTTTGGCCGGGCGGCCAGTTGTAGGAAGAGTCTTGATGGTTCCAAACTTCTTTCATTTAAGAATGATGGAGGCCACTGTGTTCTTGCGGACCTTCAATGCTGCAAACATTTTTTGTACCCTTCTCTAGATCTGTGCCTCGACACAATCCTGTCTTGGAGTTCTATAGACAATTCCTTTGACCTCATGGCTTGGTTTTTACTCTGACATGCCCAGTCAACTGTGGGACCTTATATAGATGGGTGTGTGCCTTTCCAAATCATGTCCAATCAATTGAATTTACCACAGGTGGACTCCAATCAAGTTGTACAAACATCTCAAGGATGATCAATGTAAACAGGATGCACCTGAGCTCAATTTCGAGTCTCATAGCAAAGGGTCTGAATACTTATGTAAATAAGGTATTTCAGTTTTTATTTTCAAACATTTCTAAAAACATGCTTTTCTTGTCATTATGGGGTATTGTGTGTAGATTGATCAAAATCAATTTTAGAATAAGACTGTAATGTAACAAAAAAGTCAAGGGGTCTGAATACTTTCCAAATGCACTGAATATAATATTGGGATGCAAACACAACATTTTATAAAATTTCAACTCTATATCTAACATGGTACACGTATCTTCTTTTTTAAGCCCATAACTATGTGTGTAAGGTGTATACTTTTGTTTCAAAGTAGATTTGTGTAAGACTAATAATTAGCCCACTGATATAGCCCACTGCAGTAAAAATGAATGTTTTGGCTGTTTAATACAGGCAATGGCTATATTAAGGAACTGTCAGTCTCTCTATATCCCTCTGTCTTGTTCTATTGGATTCAATAGACAACCTTTGGTGTTGTGCTTCGTTTCGCAGTGCGCATATTTCTGCCAAAAAGTGGAAGGCCTTTCAGCGAATGAAATAGACAGGGGATAGGCGGGACTTTCCAGTCCCCAGTGGTGGTGAATATGTAATGTAGTCCAACACCAGGGTCACTTGTTACTACATCTCATAAACCCACTAGCTGGGCTGAAGAGACTGGAATTCAGAAGCGAATATACATTGATAAAACAATTAAAATACACAGACCGTCCCCAAATGTACCGTTACTGGAATACATGATGACTTATGTTTAATAAGATGCAGTGTATAAATGTCTAGTAGATGGCTATTACCTTACCTATAAGTTATAACAGCCAATCTGTTTATCCTACAGCTATTGGAAGCAGTAATCATGAGCCTATAAACCAGAGTTACACTGTTAGCACTGAGGCGGTGTGCAATAGTAGGAAGACCACTTCATGCAGCTCACCCTGCACTATCAGCTCCAATGAAAATAACATGAGTAAGTTTACCTCTGATAAGCTTTCCAGTAAAGCAACCCAGAAAAGTGCTAAAAATAGCTTGCTTGTAACAGATGACATTCATATTCTGACTATCTCTGAAACTCACTTAGATAATACCTTTGATGATACAGTGGTAGCAATACATGGTAATAACATCTACCGAAAAGACAGAAATGCCAATGGAGGCGGTGTTGCTGTGTATATTCAGAACCACTTTCCTGTAAAGCTTAGAGACGATCTAATGTTAAATAATGTTGAAGTAATATTGCTACAGGTTCATCTGCCTCACCTAAAGCCCATTCTTGCGGGAAGCTGCTATACACCACCAAGTGCTAACAGTCAGTATCCGGATAACATGTGTGAAATGCTTAATAATGTATGTGATATCAACAGAGAAGTTAATTTTCTGGGTGATTTAAATATTGACTGGCTATCATCAAGCTGCCCACTCAGGAAAAACATTTAAAACTGTAACCAGTGCCTGCAACCTGGATCAGGTTGTCAGTCAACCTACCAGGGTAGTTACAAACAGCACAGGAATTAAATCATCAACATGAATAGATCACATTTTTACTTACGCTACAGATATTTGCTTGAAAGCTGTATCCATAGCCGCAGGATGTAGAGATCACAAATTAATAGCCATATCTAGGAAAACCAAAGTTCCAAAGGCTGGGCCTAATATAGTGTATAAGAGATCATACAAGAAGTTTTGTAGTGATTCATGTCTGTAATGAGGAGCAACCAGACGCTGCACTTAAAGCATTTATGAAACTACTTATTCCAGTTACTAAGAAGCACGCACCCATTAAATAAGAAAATGACTGTAAAAACTGTTAAATCCCCTTGGATTGATGAGGAATTGAAAAATTGTATGATTGAGAGGGATGAGGCAAAAGGTTTGTCAATTAAGTCTGGCCCAACTGATTGGCAAACGTACTGCAAATTAAGAAATCATGTGACTAAACTAAATAAAAAGAAACTACACTATGAAACAAAGATAAATTATATGAAGAATGATAGTAAAAAGCTTTGGGGCCAACTCGGCTCCTTTATTTATTGAATCAGATGGGTCATTCATCACAAAGCCCACTGATATTACAAACTACTTTAATGACTTTTTCCATTGGCAAGATAAGCAAACTTAGGGATGACATGCCAGCAAAAAACGCTGACACTACACATCCAAGTATCTCGGACCAAATTATGAAAGATAAGAATTGTACTTTTGAATTCCGTAAAGTCTATGTGGAAAAGGTGAAAAAACTATTGTAGTCTATCAACAATCACAAACCACCAGGGTCTGACAATCTAGATGGAAAATTACTGAGGATAATAGCAGACGATATTGCCACATCTTCAATTTAAGCCTACTGGAGAGCGTATGCCCTCAGGCCTGGAGGGAAGCTAAAGTCATGCTGCTACCCCAGAATAGTAAAGCCCCCTTTACTGGCTCAAATAGCCAACCAATCAGCCTGTTACCAACCCTTAGCAAGCTTCTGGAAAAAAATGGTGTTTGACCAGATACAACGCTATTTCACAGTAAACAAATTGACAACAGAATTTCAGCATGCTTATAGGGAAGGACACTTTACACAAATGACTGATGATTGGCTGAGAGAAATTGATGATAAAATGATTGTGGGGGCTGTCTTGCTAGACTTCAGTGCAGCTTTTGACATTATTGATCATAGTCTACTGCTGGAAAAACTTGTGTTATGGCTTTACACCCCCTGCTATAATGTGGATAAAGAGTTACTTGTCTAACAGAACACATAGTGTGTTCTTTAAAACTTGTTTGGGATAGGGGGCAGTATTTTGACGTCCGGATGAAAAGCGTTCCCAAAGTAAACTGCCTGTTACTCAGGCCCAGAAGCTAGGATATGCACATAATTGGTCGATTTGGAAAGAAAACACGTTTGGGAGTTTTTGTATGCATTTTGATGGAGGGAAACTGGATGGATTATTGACTGAAGCGCACTAGCTAAACTGAGTTTTTATGGATATAAAGATTTGTGATGTAACTGGGACCTTTTGGAGTGACAACAGAAGAAGATCAAAGGTAAGGCATTTTTTATATCGCTATTTCTGACTTTCGTGTCGCACCTGCCTGGTTTAAATATGTTTTTCATGTGTTTGTATGCGGGGCGCTGTCCTCAGATAATCGCATGGTTTGCTTTCGCCGTAAAGCCTTTTTGAAGTCTGACACCGCGGCTGGATTAACAGGACGTTAAGCTTTATTTTGATGTATTACACTTGTGATTTTATGAAAGTTAAATATTTATAGTAATTTAATTTAAATTTGGCGCTATGCAATTTCACCGGATGTTGTCGAGGTGTCCCGCTAGCGGCACGCCTTTCCCAAACAGGTTTTAATGGAAGCCTATCAAATATAATCCAGTTAGAATCAGGAATTCCCCAGGGTAGCTGTTTAGGCCCCTTGCTTTTTTTCAATTTTTACTAACGACATGCTACTGACTTTGAGTAAAGCCAGATTTTTATGTATGCGGATGACTCAACACTATACACGTTAGCTACTACAGAGACTGAAATGACTGCAACACTCAACAAAGAGCTGCATTTAGTTTCAGAGAGTAGGTGGCAAGGAATAAGTTAGCCCTAAATATTTATAAAACTGAAAGCATTGTATTTGGAACAAAATACTCACTAAACCCTAAACCTCAACTAAATCTTGTAATAAATAATGTGGAAATTGAGCAAGTTGAGATGACTAAACTGCTTGGAGTAACACTAGATTGTAAACTGTCATGGTCAAAACATATTGCTAAGATGGGAGAAGTCTGTCTATAATAAAGCGATGCTCTGCCATCTTAACAACACTATCAACAAGGCAGGTCCTACAGGCCCTAGTTTTGTCGCACCTTGACTACTGTTCAGTCGTGTGGTCAGGTGCCACAAAAAAAAGGACTTTGGAAAATTGCAATTGGCTGAGAACAGGGCAGCACGGCTGGCCTTTGGATGTACACAGAGTTAATATTAACAATATGCAAATATTAAGCTGATCCACCCCTTTAAAGAAAAAAATACAATATGCATGTCAATCTCTCCTGGCTGAAAGTGGAGGAGAGATTGACTTCATCACTACTTTTATTTATGAGAGGTACTGACATGAATGCACCGAGCTCTCTGTCTAAACTACTGGCACACAGCTCGGACACCCATGCATACCCCACAAGACATGCCACAGGAGGTCTCTTCTCAAGTCCAGAACAGACTATGGGAGGCACACAGTACTACATAGAGCCATGACAACATGGAACTCTATTCCACATCAAGTAACTTACGCAAGCAGTGAAATTAGATTCAAAAACAGATTAAAAAAACACCTTATGGAACAGCGGGGACTGTGAAGCAACACAAACATTGGCACAGACACATGCATACACACAATAACATACACACTATACATACACATGGATTTAGTAAGGTAGATATGTGGTAGTGGTGGAGTAGGGGCCTGAGGGCACACATTGCATTGTGAAATCTGTGAATGCATTGTAATGTTTTAAAATTGTATAAACTGCCTTAATTTTGCTGGACCCCAGGAAGAGTAGCTGGTGCTTTGGCAGCAGCTAATGGGGATCCATAATAAATACAAATACAACTCTAATAACTTGTGTTAGGCTATATTGCAAGTAGCCTAGTGTCTAAATGTTCCCCCGAATCCCCCCTTTAGTAGGTATGAAATGTATTTCATATAATATACAGCCAAAATATTAGGCGTGACTGGCAGCAGTAGGCTACATGATCTGTGTCATTGTGTGTGAGCATGTCTTTCTCGGTTTTCTTCCTACCTCGGCTACATCACAGCAGCTGATCTGTCATTTCTCACAGACACAGCTCTCAGACCAGCAAAACCAGAACTTTTAGCAAATAAATCGGTTAATTTCACAAAATCAGTGGGTGGGTCTCACTCTCTTTCCACTTTTTCCATTTCACCTTTATTTAACCAGGTAGGCCAGTTGAGAACAAGTTCGACACAAACAACAACAGAATTACACATGGGATAAACAAATGTACAGTCAATAACAGAATAGAAAAATGTATATACAGTGTGTGCAAATATAGTAAGATTAGGGAGGTAAGGCAATAAACAGGCCATAGTGGCAAAATAATTACAATTTAGCAATTAAACACTGGAGTGATAGATGTGCAGAAGACGAATGTGCAAATAGAGATACTGGGGTGCAAAAAAGCAAAATAAATAATAATATGGGGATGAGGGAGTTGGGTGGGCTATTTACAGATGGGCTGTGTACAGGTGCAATGATCGGTAAGCTGCTCTGACAGTTGATGCATAAAGTTAGAGAGGGAGATATAAGTCTCCAGCTTCAGTGATTTTTGCAATTAGTTCAAGTCATTGGCAGCAGAGAACTGGAAGGAAAGGCAGCCAAAGGAGGAGTTGGCTTGGGGATGACCAGTGAAATATACCTGCTGGACCGCGTGCTGCGGGTGGGTGCTGCTATGGTGACCAGTGAGCTGAGATAAGGGAGGCTTTACCTAACAAAGACTTATAAAAGACCTGGAGCCAGTGGGTTTGGCGATGAATATGAAGTGAGGGCCAGCCAACGAGAGCGTACAGGTCACAGTGGTGGGTAGTATATGGGGCTTTGGTGACAAAACGGATGGCACTGTGATAGACTGCATCCAATTTGCTGAGTAGAGTGTTGGAGGATATTTTGTAAATGACATCGCCGAAGTCAAGGATCGGTAGGATAGTCAGTTTTACGAGGGTATGTTTGGCAGCATGAGTGAAGAATGTTTTGTTGTGAAATAGGAAGCCGATTCTAGATTTATTTTTGGATTGGATGCTTAATGTGAGTCTGGAAGGAGAGTTTAGAGTCTAACCAGAAACCTAGGTATTTGTAGTTGTTCACATATTAAGTCAGAACCGTCCAGAGTAGTGATGCTAGACGGGTGGGCGGGCGGGTGCGGGCAGTGATCGGTTGAAGAGCATCCATTTAGTTTACTTGCATTTAAGAGCAGTTGGAGGCCACAGAAGGAGTGTTGTATGGCATTGAAGCTTGTCTAGAGGTTAGTTAACACAGTGTCCAAAGGGCCAGAAGTATACAGAATGGTGTCGTCTGCATAGAGGTGGATCAGAGAATCACCAGCAGATAGAGTGACATCATTGATGTATACAGAGAAAACAGTTAGCCCAAGAATTGAACCCTGTGGCACCCCCATAGAGACTGCCAGAGGTCCGGACAACAGGCCCTCCGATTTGACACACTGAACTCTATCTGAGAAGTAGTTGGTAAACCAGTCGAGGCAGTCATTTGAGAAACCAAGGCTGTTGAGTCTGCCGATAATGTAATGCGGTGCGTGCTGGTGACAGGGAAGTCGGGCGCAGGATAATGAACTTGGTAAAAACAGAGCTGTTTAATAAACATACAAAAAACCTCCGAAAACCAAAGTATACAAAAATAACATAATAGGGTGCAAAACCCATCGCACACCAGAACAAAATAACACACCTACATACAACAAACAATCTCTGACAAGGACATGAGGGGAAACAGAGGGTTAAATACACAACATGTAATGAATGGGATTGGAAGCAGGTGTGTAGGAAGACAAGACAAAACCCATGGAAAATGAAAAATGGATCAATGATGACTAGAAGGTCGGTGACGTCGACCGCCGAACACCACCCGAACAAGGAGAGGGACCGACTTCGGCGGAAGACGTGACAGATAAGAATGCGGTGATTGACAGAGTCGAAAGCCTTGGCCAGGTCGATGAAGATGGCTGCACAGTATTGTCTTTTATCGATGGCGGTTATGATATCGTTTAGGACCTTGAGCGTGGCTGAGGTGCACCCATGACCAGCTCGGAAACCGGCTCGGAAACTCTTTGATGATGTGCATTTGACTTTGAATGTGAATTTGCGCCAGCTCAGCCAATCAGAAAACCGGGCCGGCCCAGCTTGGTCAGCCAAATGCCCCATATACTACAGATTATTATGCCAGCAGAGGAACTGTGCAAAAGTCATTTTAAAAAAACAGGGCCACTCTGCCAGCTGTGTCATTTTTTATCAAATAAATATATATATATAATTATTTATATTTTCGACCAGCCCACCCCAATAAAAGATGGTCCGGCCCTTCTGGCATTTGCCAGAATTGTCAGACGACCAATCTACCCATGACCTCTAGTATTGTGCGGTCCCTGACAATTCCCAGTCCTACACCCCACCCCAGCTTATATCATAGCAACTATCTCCCTCTTGGCTCTATCCCTATGAAATATTACTACTGCTCACTCCCACGCATAACAATGTATAACCTCTCAACCGAGCTATCTCCCTCCCTCATTCCCTCCCAAATAATGTATATATTTCCAGAACATGAGTGCAGTACAGAATTACGACACATTATCTCTCTCGTTCTCGCTCTGACTCATATGAAATCCTCTGTGAGACTGTGGGAAGAGTCAGACTCAGAATAGTTGAAGGTAAAGACCTAAAGATGATAGTGGTCAAAGTTGGCAAGAGTGGGTAGTGTTCTGAGAATCAGCATGCGATGAGAAGTGGTGTGGAGTGAGCCATGGGTAGGTTGAGAGCACTGTGGAGAGCATCGGCATAGGATTAAAGCAGTGTGGGTTGAGACAGAGTGTCAAGGTTGTTTGTGGGGTAAAGCAAACCATGCAGAGTGTGGATGAAGCCATTATGGTGAAGGCCGAGGGCTTAAGTGGACCCCTACGGTATTGGGAGTCAATAGTAGTGAGGAGGTAAAGCCTTGGATGGTGTTGGCTGTGTGGGGGTGGGTGGTAAGAACTAGAGAGGGTCTCTGAGCAGCATGGTGGGGTGGGGAGGAAGTGACACTAGAGAGAGAGGCATGCCCCTACCCCTGCACCCTGCAAGCGAACAGTCACAGCCCAGCTGAGCTGCCAGCTGTTGGAGAGGAAGTGTGAGAATGAATGTGATCTCACCTTGTGGGCCTGTCATTACTACAATGGCTTTGGTATCAGCTGTAACAGAGCTCAAGAGTAAGGGGTGGTGGAGGGGATAGGGATAGAAAGGCAGGGGCAATGTGGTGTATAGGCATGTACTGTATAGCTGTGTTACAACCACTAACCCAAATGATCTGCTCTAAATATAGTAAATATCATGAAAATAGTTCAGTGAACTGTCTTTGTGCAAGCAGTCTGATTTTTCGTGTTTTTGGATTATCCCCGATTTTGCAAAAGACATTTTTATTTACTGAGCTTCTAAAGTGATTCACCATGAAGCATAGGCAGCAACATGACAGAGCCAGAAGGGGAGAGGTTAGGAGGCCAGGGTTTGGGACGGTGCCCAGTAAGGCCAAGGGCATTAGGACAAGGGGTGGCAGCAGCAAATGCTAAGGGATGAGATCACAGAAGCACCTCAGCATGATGCCGCCTCATCACAGGATAATCCGCCCAACATAAAAAAAGACCATCTCCAATCTGAAGGAAATCGCTATTCTCCTGAGCCTGAACTAATGCAAAATTGACACCCCTATACCATCCCCTATTTCTCACCACCACAATATAAAAGGTGTAGGCCTAGTTCTGACAGACAAATAAGAACAAGCTAGGCTAACATCAGCCACCTAGCCATATATTGTACACAAGTAATAGCAATGTATTTGACTTTTACAATTCTGCGCCCATTTTGAAAAGGACATATGGAACATTTGGGGTCATCATCATGAGATGCTCTAGCAGTACAGCGGACTGGGTTTGGGCTGCATTGGGGTAGGGTGGGGTGGTGGTGACGGGCTTTACATTGCTAACCAGGATTAAGGCTGTACTTTATAGAAATGAAAAGGACCAAGAGGTTATGCCTACTAATCCTGTAGAATGCATACAAAGAGACAAAGGATGGATAGATTTAACTACATTTGACCTTAACACAGCCGGAAGTCTTTGAAATGAAGTATAGCATATCATCAGCAGACCAGATGGACAAGAGACTAAACTATCTGGATAGAGAGATACTGTATGAATTATGCCTACGCTGAACAGTTGTGTCCTCAGATGGCGAGTACATATAAGGGAAGCTATAAGCAATTAAACAAGTCACATAGGAAAGTTTCTACATTTTGCAATGTTGGATTTCACAAGACCAAAATAAGTGCAGTGGAATGGACATCACAAGAATTCAATGTCCAAAGCTAACACCAACCATGACTACAGTGGTACAATATTACAAGATTTATTACGCTGTTTAGGGATGTTGTAATGTCTGCTATTCGCTGAGTTTTTTTTTTATAACTTGCGTTAGATACATAGTACGAGCTTCGATTTGACTGACGAGAATTCCAAAACCCTCAGCCCAGTTCTGAGAAATGTGGCATCTTCAAAATGAAAAGAGCATATGTAATGAACAAGTGTGGTATGATTGTCTTTTTCACGCTTGTGGGGAGCAGGAAAAAACATTTCACTGACCGGTCGCTCTCCTCCCCTCCCGACAGATAATGTGTCTATTTATTCAGGGAGGATGAGATAATCCCTGAATGAGGCATTGTGGGTCACAGACAGAGAGAGAGAGAGACCTGGTTTTAGGTTTCCTCACTGTGTGTGTTCCTTTGAGCAGATGTCCCTTATTGGAAACCCAGCCTTGCTCTGTCAGGAGTTCGAGGCCGAGTGACACCGCCCCACCCCACCCAACCATCCTTCCTGCTTCCCCTCGAGCGGAGTACCCCCGACCCAGACTAAACAATTTCCACCATGACAACATTTGTTAATGTCATTTAATGGGGATAATCCCCAGGAGATGGAGCATGCCATGTACAGTAGGTCTGTATGTGAGGGGTGGGTGGCTCGGCGAAATGGACCACGGACTCCGGAATCAAAGGACGATTTAGACAGACAAGGCTATACAGTGAGATAGCAGAGCAGAGGGCCGGGGCCAGAGAGACACAGACTCACAGCACTACTCAGGAGATTCAAGGAGGACATGAATGGGACGACTGTCTACATGTTCTCCACAGGAAAGTTAAAAACAAACAGTACCAATCAAAATACATAATCACATGCCGACTTGGAGGCAGGGGAGTGTTGCACATGGTCAGGCTCAGTGAGATTGCCTGTATGAGACTGTGTGAGAGATGTTTCTTGTGGAGTGGTGATGACTGATCAGCTACTCTACAGTTTACAGGCTGCCAGGACCATTATTCTGTATTCACATGTTACTGTGAGAAAGAGACAAGTAGAGAACAGCCTAGTCAAATTAGACATGTCTCCACAACCAAAGTAGTTAAACAAAGCATGGTTTATTACAAATGAAATACTAATGAAGCCTGTGAAGGTAAATGCATTCATGAAGTGGTCATCATAAGGATCTAGGCAAATGCCTGTTTAGTGAACTGTATAACTTCATAGTGCAAGGATCACTTTGTGCAAATTAATGAGATACGGTGCATTTGGGAAAGTATTCAGACCCCTTCCTTTTTTCCACATTTAGTTACGTTACAGCCTCATTCTAAAATGGAGGATCTTTTTTGGGGTCATCAATCTACACACAATACCCCATAATGACAAAGCGAAAACAGGTTTTGTATTAAAAATGAAAAACAGATACCTTATTTAGATAAGTATTCAGACCCTTTGCTATGAGACCCAAAATTGAGCTCAGGGTATCCTTTTTCCATTGATCATCCTTCAGATGTTTCTACAACTTCATTGGAGGCCACCTGTGGTAAATTCAATTGATTGGACATGATTTGGAAAGGCACACATCTGTCTATATAAGGTCCCACAGTTGACAGTGCATGTCAGAGCAAAAACCAAGCCATGATGTCAAAGGAATTGTCCGTAGAGATCCAGGACAGGATTGTGTCGAGGCACAGATCTGGGGAAAGGTACCAAAAAATGTTTGCAGCATTGAAGGTCCCCAAGAACACAGTGGCCTCCATCATTCCTAAATGGAAGAAGTTCAAAACCACCAAGACTCTTCCTAGAGCTGGCCGCCCGGCCAAACTGAGCAATCGGGGGAGAAGGGACTTAGTCAGAGAGGTGACCAAGAACCCAATGGTCACTCTGACAGAGCTCCTGTGCTCCTCTGTGGAGATGGGAGAACATTCCAGAAGGACAACCATCTCTGCAACACTCCACCAATCAGGCCTTTATGGTAGTGGCAAAATGGAAGCCACTCCTCAGTAAAAGGCACATGACAGCCAGCTTAGAGTTTGCCAAAAGGCACCTAAGATTGAACTCTGGCTTGAAATCCAAGTCGCACATCTGGAGGAAACCTGAACGGAGAAAGATGAACAGAGCAAAGTACAGAGAGATCCTTGATGAATCCTGTTCCGGAGAGCTCAGGACCTCAGACTGGGATGACGGTTCACCTTCCAACAGAACAACGACCCTAAGCACACAGTCAAGACAATGCAAGAGTGGCTTCAAGACAAGTCTCTGAATGTCCTTGAGTGGCCCAGTCAGACCCCGGAGTTGAACACGATCGAACATCTCTGGAGAGACCTGAAAATAACTGTGCAGCAACACTCCCCATCCAACCTGAGAGGATCTGCAGAGAAGAATGGGAGAAACTCCCCAAATAGAGGTGTGCCAAGCTTTTAGCGTCATACCCAAGAAGACTGAGGCTGTAATCGCTGCCAAAGGTGCTGCCAAAGGTGCTGAGTAAGGGGTCTGAATACTTACAGTACCAGTCAAAAGTTTGGACACACCTACTCATTCAAGGGTTTTCTTAATTCTTACAAATGTTCTACATTGTAGAATAATAGAAGTCATCAAAACTATGAAATAACACATGGAATCATGCAGTAACGACAAAAAGTGTGTAACAATCAGTCAACAGTCACCTCGAATGCATTTCAATTAACAGGTGTGCCTTGTTAAAAGTTAATTTGTGTAATTTCTTTCCTTCTTAATGCGTTTGAGTCAATCAGTTGTGTTGTGACAAGGTTGGGGTGGTATACAGAAGATAGCCCTATTTGGTAAAAGACCAAGTCCATATTATGGCAAGAACAGCTCAAATAAGCAAAGAGAAACGACAGTCCATCATTACTTTAAGACATGAAGGTCAGTCAATACAGAAAATGTCAAGAACTTTGAAAGTTTCTTCAAGTGCAGTCGCAAAAACTGTCAAGCGCTATGATGAAACTGGCTCTCATGAGGACCGCCACAGGAAAGGAAGACCCAGAGTTACCTCTGCTACAGAGGATAAGTTCATTAGAGTTACCAGCCTAAGAAATTGTACCCCAAATTAATGCTTCACAGAGTTCAAGTAAAATACACATCTCAACATCAACTGTTCAGAGGAGACTGCGTGAAATCAGGCCTTCATGATCAAATTGCTGCAAAGAAACCACTACTAAAGGACACTAATAATAATAAGAGACTTGCTTGGGCCAAGAAACACGAACAATGGACATAGACAGGTGGAAATCTGTCCTTTGGTCTGATGAGTCCAAATTTGAGATTTTTGGTTCCAACCACTGGATCTTTGTGAGACGCAGAGTAGGTGATCGGATTATCTCCGTATGTGTGGTTCCCCACGTGAAGCATGGAGGAGGAAGTGTGATTGTGTGGGGGTGCTTTGCGGATGACACTGTTGGTCATTTACTTAGAATTCAAGGCACACTTCAGCAGCATGGCAACCACAGCATTCTACAGTGATACGCCATCCCATCTGATTTGCGCTTAGTGGGACTATCTTTTGTTTTTCAACAGGACAATGACCCAACATACCTCCAGGCTGTGTAAGGCAATTTGACCAAGAAGGAGAGTGATGGAGTGCTGCATCAGATGACCTGGCCTCCACAATCACCCGACATCACCCCAATTGAGATGGTTTGGGATGAGTTGGACCGCAGAGTGAAGGAAAAGCAGCCAACAAGTGCTCATCATATGTGGGAACTCCTTCACAAGTCTGTTGGAAAAGCATTCCAGGTGAAGCTGGTTGAGAGAATGCCAAGCGTGTGCAAAGCTGTCATCAAGGCAAAGGGTGGCTACTTTGAAGAATCTCAAATATAAAATATATTGGGATTTGTTGAAAACTTTTTGGGTTACTACATGATTCCATGTGTGTTATTTCATAGTTTTTGTGTCTTCACTATTATTCTGCAATGTATAAAATAGTACAAATAAATAAGAACCCTTGAATGAGTAGGTGTGTCCAATCTCTTGACTGGTATTGTATGTAAAATGTGATATCAGTTTTTTTTAGGTTTTATACATTTGCAAAAATTTCTAAAAACCTGTTTTTGTTTAGTCATTATGGGTTATTGTGAGTAAATTGATGAGGGGGAAAAATATGCAATCCATTTTAGAATAAGGCTGTAACGTAACAAAATGTGGAAAAAGTCAAGGGGTCTGAATATTTTCAGAATTCACTGTAGGCTAGCTCTCGAACACCCTTCTCCGTTAGCTTCGGCCGCGTGTGAACTACAAAGCTGTGTTTTAACGTTTAGAAACGTCAATAATCCCCGTTTGCCAAAATGGTTTTTGAAACATGCTGATATGCCCCATATTTTCACATCAGTGAGAAATAATCTTTCAAATAAAAGACACACTTACTGTAGCAGATTTGCACAGATCCATATGCTCTGTGTGCCTCCAGTTGACCAACTACACTTCCTCCCCAGTTAAGCTTACACACAGGTTTTCAGAGCGTGCTGATTAATTAGCATAGGTGGCCATCTCTGTCTTCCGTAAACAAGTGCTGTAACATGGATATATGGCCGTGTGGGAACACCCTAAACCCATAAAGGTGTGTAGTAATTTAACCTTTTTTTTTTAAAGTATTTCTCGCTGATATGAATGATACCTTCCTTATATGTTGACCAAACTGGCCCTGCACATGCATCCGCGTGCGCCATCGATTTTGTCTATCCCCACCAGATGCATTCATGACACGCAGGTTAAAATACCAAAACCAACTGTGAACCAACTAGATTCATTTGGGGACAGGTCGAAACATACATTAAACATTTATGGAAATTTTGCTAGATTACTGCTGCTAGCTAATTTGTCTTTGGAGATAAACACTGGGTTATTATTTTACCTGAAATGCATATGGTCCCTTTTTTGCTGGATCATTGTAGAATTTTGACCCATTTTGAGTCACACAAAATTGAGTGTTCTCTACTCAGACAATTAATCCACAGTTGAAAGGGGAAACCTAGTTAGTTTTTAGTTAGTTGTCATTCATTCTTCTTCTGTGGATTTTATATGGCAGTTGGCAACCCACTTTAAGGTGCATTACCGCCACCAACTGGACTGGAGTGTGGACTTCCTCAGTCTTTCAATCAGACAAGTGGGTTAGTACTGTATGCTACTGAAAACCAATGAGTAGATGGGAGAGGTGGGACTTTCAGCATGTGAAGCTTCTAATAGAACAATGTTGTTTTTAGCGCCTGGCTACGCAGACGCACCTTGACGTGCGGAGCAGTTTGGGTGAAATCATTGAATAACATGTACTTGTACAATTATTTTGCAAAGCTCTCGCACGCAACACTTGCGGTTTGGGCTGCATGTTACGTTTTCAAAACCGCACCTACCACAAGCGATGCGTTTTAAGGCTCATTACGAGAGTCGGGCTCTTAACCAAACTCCCAAAGCCGATACTATTGTCAATAGGCGCTAAATGTAGTTAGCTATGAATGGGTTAAATGTAGGCTAGACTGTATCTACTCATACAAGTGCATATGCTATGGGCGGTTTAGTAACTAGTACTGAGTGACTACAGAAATCCATTTCGTGTTTAAACTGCTCAAACAAAACTCAGGTTCAACATTCATAAATCATTATTTCCATACAGTTGCATCATTTCATAATGCTGGAGGAAAAACGTTTAATCTGACAAAGACATTACTTCCAATCAATATGTAACCTAAATTAATATGTGAATTCAAGGGATACGTTTTAGGTTTCAAGACAAATGTGCAAAACATGCGTGTCTCATCGTGTCATGTCTGTTGTACAGCGGCGCTATTATCGGAAGTAATACATGTACTACTATCATCGCAATTGTAAATTCAGCAGATGTTTACACAGGCAAATGAGTATACAGCCAGCTGTATTCTAACTGACCTGAAGATGTATTTGAATTCGCTTCTAAAATGTATGGAATAGATAGAATATAAAAGACAGACTGGGTCCGTTGCTGTAACGGGAAAACACACGTCAAACTCACCTTGGAAGAACAGTATAGTTGCACAAACACAAGCCGTTGGGTTTCAAAAAGTCCCCCTAAAAATTTAAAATAACCCCCAAGCAAAATACATGTAAAGTTCACATTTTACTCTTCCTGAATTCGTGCGGAGAGGGTTACAGAAAGGCACTGTTCCTTAGAAAATACAGTGGGGCACTGGTTGACAATTCCTACGGAAAGACGACACTCAACAAGAGTCCAGAAAATAACAGGGACTTTCTCCACGCCCAGGTACAGGATCACATGATGATTCCAGGTGTTTCTTCTCGAACTCTGGCTAAATTGGCAACACACCTGTGAGATCCGCTCACATCCGCCTTGAGTGACATTGCATTTGAGAACCATGACACTATAGTGGGGAATGCGTGGAGAGGAAGAACGCAACATCGATCGGACGAGAGAGGAATTATTCTCCTCCCCCTTCCAAAACGTAAAAGACAGTATAGTTCACTGACTGCCAGGCAATGGTTACAAAATATCAAGAAAAGCGAAGGAGCAAGTAGTATAATATGGTATTCGGTCGCCACCGGCTTGGAATCATTGTAATGAAGGGAAGGAATTGAAATAGCTCATGCATGCGAGTTCACATTCAGTAAAAAAAAATATTGGAACATATACCGGATAGGTGCAGTGAAATGTGTTGTTTTACAGGGTCAGCCACAGTAGTACGGCACCCCTGGAGCAAATTATGGTTAAGTGCCTTTCTCAAGGGCACATCGACAGATTTTTCAATTTGTTCGTTTTTGTATTCCATCCAGCAACCTTTTGGTTACTGGCTCAACGCTCCAACCTCAAGAAGGATACCTGCCGCCCTATGCCCAGTATGGCATAGTTGTCTTAACCTTGATGCTTATTTAAAAATCTTAAAGTGGTTTTATTTTTAATCTATTGCAGATTAATGTCTAAAAGGAGATTAAGGTCGTTCTATTCCTCGGATGTAAAAATATATATTCTAAATCCAACCAACGATTCAAACCATCCAAAAGCATTTGCTTGTCCAAACTTGTCTCTATGGTCATGGGGGACCATGGTTGATAATGATAACTGCATCATGATGTCATAAATCAACTCTAATGTCTTTAAGATGGAGGTCATGATAAATAAGGTATTTATGACTATGACATAGCTCATTCTTTGCAGTTTCAAGGGCAAATTCAATCACATACAGTACCAGTCAAAAGTTTGGACACACGTACTCATTCCAGTGTTTTTCTTTATTGTCACTATTTTCCACATTTTAGAATAATGGTGAAGACATCAAAACGATTAAATAACATAATGGAATCATGTAGTAACTAAAAAAGTGTTAAACAAATCCAAATATATTTTATATTTGAGATTTTTCAAAGTAGCCACCCTTTGCCTTGATGACAGCTTTGCACACTCTTGGCATTCTCCCAACCAGCTTCAAGAGCTAGTCACCTGGAATCCATCTCAATTAAAGGTGTGGAATGTTAAAAGTTCATTTGTGGAATTTCTTTCCTTCTTAATGCGTTTGAGCCAATCAGTTGTGTTGTGACATGGTAAGGGTGGTATACAGAAGATAGCCATATTTGGTAAAAGACCAAGTCCATATTATGGCAAGAATAACTCAAATAAGTAAAGAGAAACGACAGCCCATCATTACTTTAAGACATGAAGGTCAGTCAATCTGGAAAATATCAAGAACTTTGAAAGATTCTTTAAGTGCAGTCGCAAAAACAATCAAGGGCTGTGATGAAACTGGCTCTCATGAGGACTGCCACAAGAAGGAAGACCAGCCTCAGATTGCAGCCCAAATAAATGTTTCCATATGTGTTATTTCATTGTTTTGATGTCTTCACTATTATTCTTGTGTACACCAGCCAGGTCTCATAGACTAGACATAAAGAAATCCAGGGTACTCAAATTAGTATGACATGTTACTTTTGGTATGGTTACATAAGAAAGATGGTTACTTAAGGCAAAATTAGGGTGGTTGGGTGGGTGTATAATGCAACTTTCTATCAAACAAAGGCTGCGAGTTTGAATCTCATCATGGATAACTTTAGCATTTTAGCTAATATGCAAATGTTCAACTACTTACAACTTTTAAGCTACTTTACAACTAACCCTAACCCTTTTAGCTGACCCTAACCCTAACCTTAACCCCTTTAGCTAACCCTAACCTTAACCCTTTTAGCTAACGCTAACCCTAACCTTAACCCCTTTAGCTAACCCTAACCTTAACCCTTTTAGCTAACCCTTCCCATAACCTTAACCCCTTTAGCTAACCCTTCCCCTAACCTTAACCCTTTTAGCTAACCCTTCCCCTAACCTTAACCCCTTTAGCTAACCCTAACCTTAACCCTTTTAGCTAACGCTAACCCTAACCTTAACCCTTTTAGCTAACCCTTCCCCTAACCTTAACCCATTTAGCTAACCCTAACCTTAACCGTTTCAGCTAACCCTGACCTTAACCCTTTAACCTAACTCCTAAACCTAACCGCTAATCCTAAACCCTATTTTAGCAAACGTTAGCCAGATAGCTAACTTTAGCCTCCTAGCCATCTAGCTAGAATTGGTTACATATCAAAAGTTTAGCAAATTTGTTACATATACTGCATTTTGAAAATGTGTAATATATTGTAACATTATATGAGTTGTAATTTGTAACATATCATATGAAATGGGTGATGAACAGCCACAAATTAATAGATACCATACAAAACATAACGTATCATACTAAATGGAGTGTCTTAGATTTACGCACATCATCCTGACATGTTTTGAAACATTACATGGTGTTGTAACACTATTTAATAAATTGTAGTGCAACACCTTGCCAGGGACTGGGAGCACTAACAGAAAAGGTTGAAAACAGTAGTTTTATGTTTGAGTTCTGTTTAGTGCAGAATTAGATACCTTCTCTTTTGTTGTCCTTTCCTCTCTCTAAAACATCTGAAACTGTTGTGGTGCCCTCAAACCCTGTATAATGCAGAGTTAGATCTCTTCTTCTGGAGTATTGTAATGTTCAATGTTGATTTATGCAACAATCCACCTAAGGTTTTACAGAAAACATAGCAAGATTCTGTATTTGCCTCTAGTATTAAAGTATGTAAATGTGGGAATGGTTTGTGTCATCATTAATGTAATTTTGTCTAAAGGTTTTGATATCCGTTCATCCTGAATCGTTACACCTCATAGCACAACAAGCTGCTTACTACTAATATATAAGTATAAATGTATTTATTCAAACATCCATATAACATTGTGTAAAATAATAATAAAGTAAAACATTATTGAATTACCCACAATCCTATGAAAACAGAGCCAAGTGGCAACATAGGAAGTGCAAGGAGATTGAAACCAGGCTTCAAATCAGGTAATTCACTCTCTTATATCTATGTTTATCCTCATAAAAGATAGAAACATTTTTAGCAACATATTAAGCAGGATGTTTTTGGGGAGTAAACTGAAATGAACTAATAATTGAAACGACCTGCATTCATTTTCATTAAGTATAAATTGGTTGTCATTTAATTTTTTTTTAAATTTAATTCACTCCAGAATATTTTTTACAGTGTGGCAGTATTATTGAGTGTGTAATATTCCAATGAAATTCCACTGAAATGTACCATATTACTGCCCCAGAAGTCGGGGATTCAATGCCGCTTTCGCCTGTCCCACTTTCCTTCTTCTCTGTCACCTGTTTTTAATGTCTAAATAAAGGTGGAGTTCCACAAAAAATATTCTCAATATGCGCTTATCATCAATCAATATTTAGTCTATAAACAATTTGCATTTCTTAACCATTTGATTGTACGAGACACACAGCTTTTTGTGTGTGTTTTGATGCTGCCTTTTTACATGTGCTGAAAACACTCTTTACAATTTTTTTATTCAGACTGAAGAACCAGGTGTTTTAGAATACTTGTATTCTGTTTTAAAACACTTTCTGTGTATCATAAAACATACTTTGGGTTTACATTCAAACACAATCCAAACACCAGATCTTAGGTTAGGTGCACTACTTTCCATGGTTTTATTAGACAATCATGGTGTTTTGAGTCTTTCTATTTTTATAGTGTTGTAGGCCTTTACACCGCTCGAAGGATTGAAATTATAAGATACTGTTTAGATAACTTAATTGATTTTAAAACCCATATGATGAATGATGAAACCATTTGTTTTTCTTGTTGTTTTGACTCCATCAAGCCTAGGCCTGCCTGTTACTGTATAATGAAATAGTCAAGCCTTCACAGTTACTAGCAGTGGCTGTCTTGGCTTTTCACCTCAGAAGGTGAGGTTGCATCATGCACTGTTAGTTGTAGGCTACACTAGACAACTTTGAAGAAACTTGGGATTCCTGACCTTTCCAAACACACCTCTCCTGAATGCTGTCGCATTCCAGCCAGGGGCTAAAATGTAGCTGCATGTGAAACTGAACCCAGATCAATTTTCTCAACCACCAAACATCATCACCTCACCAACCACTTGAAGAGTTTATATTCCTGCCTGGGAGCCTCATCTCACATAACACTGCAGTTTGGCACATGGAGTAATAGTTTTATGGCCCTGTCTCATAATCCTTGCTGTGCTCTGGTTGGGTGTCAGTTTTGTAAGTGATTTACGGCCATGCAAATGAGCCTGTCTGTCTGGGGGAGCGACGTGTCGTCTTTGCCCGAAGGGCCCTGAGGGACGATGGGGCTGAGGGGGTGTGAGTCAGCCCCTTACTGCTGACACAGCCAGAAGAGTGGCAGAGATGCAGCAGAGAGGCTGAGGGAGATGGGGGAGATGGCCTTCACAGGTTTTCATATTGACCGATGAGATGGAAACTAATGTCAGGCAAACAGACAGAGAGATGGAGTGAGATCGACAAACAGAACACTACTATCAGAGCAGAAACTGAACACTCAAGAAACACAGCTAGGTTAGTGGATATAGCAAAACAAGCAGAGCCAAATCTGCTGTCTATATGATGCTTGAGTTCACAATGCTTGACCTGTTTGTCTAAGTGTTCAGGAGTAATGAGTCTTGGAAGTAGGTTATAGGCTTGACCACACCAAGCTAGGGCAGCTGTCACACAGTTCTGATGTCTTCATTTCTCTGTTCTTTCTTATTTTGGGGGGAAGGAATTATGTGTGTATTGTTATTGTATTGCTATTGCTGCATTGTTGGAGCTAGAAACATTAGCATTTCGCTGCACCTGCGATAATATCTACAAAAGTGTGTACGCGACAAATAAACTTTGATTTGATTTGAATGGAGATCGTTCATGGGAATATGATCAACTGGTAAGCAAGGAATAATCAGGAAACATGCTGTTTGTAGCCTTTATGCTTGTATGATGATAGCATATTTGTATTTATTCATTTTCTCATTACATATTGACTAGCGAATGATAGTCAGCCCCTTACTGTTCTCATACGTGACGCACTGGGACTGACAGAGACTGACTACATGGTTCATTATCCAAGGAGATGAGTGGAAGGTGGTGATTAGGGGAGAGCACGTCCCCATCCACATCGACGGGGCTGTAGTGGAGCTGGTCGAGAGCTTCATGTTCTTTGCCGTCAGCATCACTAAGGACTTAACATGGTCCACACACACCCGCACAGTCATGGAGCATCTTGACTGGCTGCATCCCCGCAGAGAGCTACACAAGGTTGTGCGGACAGCCCAGTACATTACGGAAGCCGAGCTCCCTGCCATCCAGGACCTGTATATCAGACAGTGTCAGAGGAAGGTCCGAAAAATCGTCAAAGACTCCAACTACCCAAGCCATAGACTATTCAACCTGCTACCATCCAGCAAACGGTACCAGAGCATTGGCTCTCGGACCAACAGGCTCCGAGACAGCTTCTACCTCCAAGCCAAAAGACTGCTAAATAGTTAATTAAATGGTTACCCGGACAATGTGCACTGACCCAATCTTGCACTGACTCTGTGTACACTCACAAGACTATATACAGTGCCTTCGGAAAGTATTCAGACCCCTTTGACTTTTTTCAAAGTGTTGTTACTTTACAGCATTAATCTAAAATGTATTAAATAAAAACAATCTAAACACAATACCCAATAATGACAAAGCAAAAACAGAAAAACCTTATTTATATAAGTATTCAAACCCTTCACTATGAGACTCGAAATAGAGCTCAGGAGCATCCTGTTTCCATTGAACATCCTTGAGATGTTTCTACAACTTGATTGGAGTCCACCTGTGGTAAATTCAAATGATTGGACATGATTTGGAAAGGCACACACCTGTCTACAGTTGAATTCGGAAGTTTACATACACTTAGGTTGGAGTCATTAAAACTCGTTTTTCAACCACTCCACAAATGTCTTGTAAACAAACTATAGTTTTGGCAAGTCGGTTAGGACATCTACTTTGTGCATGACACAAGTAATTTTTCCAACAATTGTTTACAGAAAGATTATATCACTTATAACTCACTGCACCACAATTCCAGTTGGTCAGAAGTTTACATACACTAAGTTGACTGTGCTTTGAAACAGCTTGGAAAATTCCAGAAAATTATGTTATGGATTTAGAAGCTTCTGTTAGGCTAAATGACAACATTTGAGTCAAGTGGAGGTGTACCTGTGAATGTATTTCAAGGCCTACCTCCAAACTCAGTACCTCTTTGCTTGACATCATGGGAAAATCAAAAGAAATCAGCCAAGACCTCAGAAAAATTATTGTAGACCTCCACAAGTCTGGTTCATCCTTGGGAGCAATTTACAAACGCCTGAAGGTACCACGTTCATCTGTACAAACAATAGTACGTAAGTATAAACACCATGGGACCTCGCAGCTGTCATACCGCTCAGGAAGGAGACATGTTCTGTCTCCTAGAGATGAACGTACTTTGGTGCGAAAAGTGCAAATCAATCCCAGAACAACAGCAAAAGACCTTGTGAAGATGCTAGAGGAAACAGTATCTATATCCACAGTAAAACGAGTCCTATATTGACATAACCTGAAAGGCTGCTCAGCAAGGAAGAAACTACTGCTCCAAAACCGCCATAAAAAAGCCAGACTACGGTTTGCAACTGCACATGGGGACAAAGATCGTACTTTTTGGAGAAATGTCCTCTTGTCTGATGAAACACAAATATAACTGTTTGGCCATAATGACCATAATTATGTTTGGAGGAAAAAGGGGGAGGCTTGCAAGCCGAAGAACACCATCCCAACTGTGAAGCACAGGGGTGGCAGCATCATGTTGTAGGGTTGCTTTGCTGCAGGAGGGACTGGTGCACTTCACAAAATAGATGGCATCATGAGGGAGGAAAATTTGGTGGATATATTGAAGCAACATGTCAAGACATCAGTCAGGAAGTTAAAGCTTGGTCACAAATGGGTCTTCCAAATGAACAATGACCCCAAGCATACTTCCAAAGTTGTGGCAAAATGGCTTAAGGACAACAAAGTCAAGGTATTGGAGTGGTCATCACAAAGCCCTGACCTCAATCCTATAGAAAAATTGTGGGCAGAACTGAAAAAGCGTGTGCGAGCTAGGAGGCCTACAAACTTATTGTGGGAAGCTTGTGGAAGGCTACGCAAATTGTTTTACCCAAGTTAAACAATTTAAAGGCAATGCTACCAAATACTAATTGAGTGTATGTAAACTTCTGACCCTCTGGGAATGTGATGAAAGAAATAAAAGCTGAAATAAATAATTCCCTCTACTAATATTCTGACATTTCACATTCTTAAAATAAAGTGGTGATCCTAACTGACCAAAGACAGGGACTTTTTACTAGGATTAAATGTCAGGAATTGTGAAAAACTGAGTTTAAATGTATTTGGCTAAGGTGTATGTAAACTTCCGACTTCAACTGTATATATGGTCACTTAGTTGACAGTGCTTGTCAGAGCAAAAATCAAGCAATGAGGTTGAAGGAATTGTCCGCAGAGCACCGAGACAGAATTGTGTCGAGGCACAGATTTGGGGAAGGGTACAAAAAATGTCTGCAGCATTGAAGGTCCCCAAGAACACAGTGGCCTCCATCATTTTTCAATGGAAGACGTTTGGAACCACCAAGACTCTTCCTAGATAGATCTGGCCGCCTGGCCAAACTGAGCAATTGGGGGAGAAGGGCCTTGGTCAGGAAGGTAACCAAGAATCCAATGGTCACTCTGACAGAGCTCTAGAGTTCCTCTGTAGAGCTCTAGAGTTCCTCTGTGGAGATGGGAGAACATTCCAGAAGGACATCTCTGGTCTGATGAAACCAAGATTAAACTCTTTGGCCTAAATGCCAAGCGTCACATCTGGAGGAAACACCATCCCTATAATGAAGCATGGTGGTGGCAGCATCATATTGTTGGGGATGCTTTTCAGCGGCAGAGACTGGGAGACCAGTCAGGATTGACGCAAAGATGAATGGCGCAAAGTATAGGGAGATCCTTAATGAAAACCTGCTCCAAAGCGCTCAGGAACTCAGACTGGGGCTTAGGTTCACCTTCCAACAGGACAACGACCCTAAGCACACAGCCAAGACAACTCACGAGTGGCTTCGGGATAAGTGTCTGAAAGTCCTTGAGTGGCCCAGCCAGAGCCCGGACTTGAACCCGATCGAACATCTCTGGAGAGACCTGAAAATAGCTGTGCAGAAACGCTCCCCATCCAACCTGACAGAGCTTGAGAGGATCAGCAGAGAGGAATGGGAGAAACTCCCCAAATACAGGTGTGCCAAGCTTGTATCATCATACTCAAGAAGACTCAAAGCTGTAATCCCTGCCAAAGGTGCTTCAACAAAGTACTGAGTAAAGGGTCTGAATAGTTATGTAAATGTGATATTTCATTTTTTTAAATTCTATATAAATTAGCAACAAAAAAAACATGTTTTTGCTTTGTCATTATGGGGTATTGTGTGTAGATTGATGAGGGGAAAAAAACGATTTAATCAATTTTAAAACAAGGCTGTAACCTAACAAAATGTGGAAAAAGTAAAGGGGTCTGAATACTTTCCGAAGGCAATGTTTACACACACTACACATCCACTACATACGCACGCATAACACACAAGCATACCTACACAACACAAACACACTTACTTTTACACTGATCATATGCTGCCACTACTACTCTATATTTTAGTCTTATTATTAACTATCCTGGTGCCTGTCACTTTACCCTGCTTTCATGTACATACATATATCTACTACGTTAAATACCTTATACCCCTGCACATTGATCTGGTACTGGTACTCCCTGAACATAGCTCCATTCTTGTGTATTTTATTACTCTTCTGTTACTATTCTTTTATTATTTTTAACTGCATCGTTGGGAAGGGCTCGTAAAGCAAGCCTTTCACAGTAAAGTCTAGTTTTCGGGAATGTGACAAACACCATTTGATTTGATTGCAGCACTCGATTTCTTGATATTAGATCAGTGTGCTCAGTCATTTACCCAATAATAAATTATTCTATTCACACAATGTTAGTATTGAAGTCAGTGAGTTCATGCTCTCTTCTTGAGTGTTCAGTCAAGGTCTAACCAATACTTGTAGTTCAGGAGCATGCTTCAGCACCTGTTTTTCATATGGATAGAGTGCACTCTGCTGGTTCCTTATTGCAGTGCATGTGTTCAAGTGCCTGCATTAATTATGCACAATGTTTATGCTGTACTTCATTCGGTGAGAGAGCTGTATTTTGCCGACATATACATTTTAAGTGTCAGTGCTTCTGTTATAATGCATGCATGCTTATCTTTGGGACGATGTATAGATTATGTACTGTTAACTCTGCCTACTGTACATGTGGGTATTACTATATCGTCATTAAAACTGTGCACATTTAATAACTATGTGACCAGTATTGATATCGTTGCATAGTGCTACTATGTGTCTCCAAATATATTCAAAATTTCTATGCGATACAGTAGTATCAGCTTATACAAAAACACATGCACTATTATGACTTTCTGTGTCAGTGTCTGAAGGTTGCCAGATGTAGCATCTCTGGGATGGAGTTCAGAAGACAGGAGACATGGGGATAACAGATGGAGGCTGCTCGTGGACACAGGAAGCTGTCACGGAGAGGGGGGGGGGGGGGGGGGGGGTGATGCTGGAGAGACAGAGGAAGGTTATTTAAAGGAGCAGTTTGGTTACGTCCCAATTGGCACACTAATCCCTATACAGTGCACAACTTTTGACCAGGTTTCATAAGTAGTGCACTATATAGGGAATAGGGTGTCATTTGGAATGCATCCTTTGATTTGAATGGCTCCATGACCTAGCAGAGCACAGCACTGTCTGTCAATATGACTTATTGCAGTGGAAGCCTGTGACGGCCGGAGATGTTTTGAGTGACCTAACTTTACTGTGTGCAGACTAGAGCCTTGGCTGGTTGTCTGTACTGTAAAGCATAGTGTGACACGGGGAGAGGAGAGAGGGGCTGGCCAGCATCAATGCCTGCCTGTCTGTCCCCCAGCCTGCTGTGATATAAATCAGACCACACACACACACATGGCATACAAACACACAGACACACACAGTGGCACAGACACACACACACACAAACAGAGACACACACGTAAACAGGTACTCCCTCCCTACAAACATACACCTCATTATGCCCGCTGATCCTGATGAATCACTGATCAGTGATTTAAGAAGCCTGAGTGTGTTGGTGGACGGAGGTCTGAGAGTGTGATTAGAGACAGACAGCTGTGATTGGTTGGGTCTAAGCTGGAGCAGCCTGGTTGGCACACACCAGTCTAAGGGTTTTACCGGAAAGCCATACTTACATTTCCCAGACAAAAATTCCTACTTAACCTAGTAGAAGCTGCTACACATGACATAAGCTTATCCTTATACTGGATGGCATTGACTTAAAAACAAAGCTTCTACAATTGAATATACTAAACAAAAAAAGGGATGATGCCAGTGTGTTTAAGACCATGGACTACCACTGGGCCCTATTGGAAAGCAAAGTATTATGTAGGCTGGACCAGATCTAATCTATAGCATGTCACAGGTGATTACTAAAATCACACATCCCTGAGTGGATTCTTGATAGGGCTTTCAGAGAAAAGTAATCAAGGCACCTCAAGAGAATTAAAGCATATTATCCCCCCTGACCACCATCATTATCAAATGTCCACAACTGGCACACAGGTGTGGCACACAAGCCTGGTTTGAGAGATCGTTCATCTGTGAAAGTGAACACAGCTCTTCTCATATTTTCCTGGGTTGCACTGACGCAATAGCCAGGTTGTAGTGTGATGATGAAAATGGATTGCAATGCTAGGCTCAGAATGAAACAGAAGCTTACCGGATTCATTTGAGATTATGTGGCCCAGACACAGTGTAATCCCTTTATCTACATACTTACCTGTCCTGTCCCTGACGGTGATCCTGCCACTGTAAGACTAATTGTACCTGTCTATGACTGGCAGGAGCAAATCCTCCCTATTGTGTCAGCAGCACAGCACAGGGCGCTTTACAACCGGCATGCTACTGGTTATCTGCTGCTGAGCCTACATTATATAAAGCAAATGGCATTATCCCACTTAGGTTTCACAACAACAGAAATGCTTTTAATGTTCACTCTCCATAGGAAATGAGGGTTTATTATTATTATTATTATCCAGCATTGCATTGATATTTAGAAGAAGCTTAGTGTATTAGGCACTATTACCTATCCAGCTCAACTGGTATCAATAATCTGACAACGAAATGAACCTTTACTGTAGGAGATATAGGAGACATATGGGTAGCTAAGAGGCCAAAACTACACATAAGAATATACATCTACAGTGCAGTGTTTTGGCATTGATATGCAAGAATATGTAGCTTTCCCTTTCCATCATTTCTGCATAGAAATGACAGTTCTTATAATAGCTGAAATTGTCATGCTGTAGTCAAGTGGATACTTCAACTGATTATGTGAGAGGTCTCCTTCAGGGGTGGAAACACAGGGAACAGAATCCTCAAGTTACAAATGGGGCCTACAGTCATACGGTCTACACACCCCTTGCACAGTCTTCACATGTTGCTGCCTTAAATGAAATGTAAAAAGAGATTACATTCAATTTTTTCCCCACACCGATCTACACAACCTATTCCACATTTTTAAAGAGAAAGAAAAATCATAGAACATTTTCCAAATTAATAACAAATACAAAATTAAGATGTCTTGACTGCATGTCTTCACACCAGTGGTGGAAGCACCTTTGGCAGGCATTGCAGCTGTGAATAATTTTGAATTAGATTCTAGCAACTTTGGACAACTCTTAGGGAAATATACAGTCACTAGTGAAAGTCTACACACCCCCTGCACAGTCTTCACATTTGCTGACTTAAAATGAAATCTAAAAAGGGATTCAATTATATATATTTTTTAATTTAGAGGTAATCACAGAAATAATCTTTAAACTATGCCACTTTGAATGGATTAGATTGCCATCTGGTGGTTTGAATGGCACACTACGGAAGCAATCTATCAGACTAGAGAACGCTGATAGGCGCTTGTTCATATCATGAGCTTCAGTGGTAGCTAGGGATAGTTTGGTGATCAGTCAATGAATATGTTCTTTATATCATTGAACCGCCTAGTGTTATTGTCTACATAGAAGTGACAACACCTCAAGGATAGAACGAAGGTACCATCGGTGAGACAAAAATGCTCCCGTTTTCAACCACTAAAGGATACAAGCGCCATGCTTCCTATAGGCCCACCACACTTGCGTCAAAAGAGTTCATGAAATATTTTTAGAACATTGCAAACAGAAATGTAAAATGTAGCTGACAGGACATGCTTCTAAATTCTGCAGAAAATCTCGACATTTTCTACATATAAATATATTCCTATCTGAATACCCAGTAAGGGCGTTTTCGCACATATGTCTGAGTTCGATTATTTGTTACATTGTACTTTTTTCATTTGGTCCGGTTGGTTTCACATAGCCAAATGTCAAACAACCTAAATTGCCTAAACAAAACCACGTGTTCATGCAAGTAATTTGTTTATTGGAGAAAAATGCTCACATTATAATGATCAAGAAGCCTAACTTGTATCCCAAATGACATATTACTTTCGCTTTGTTCTTCCAACAATTGCCGCTCTAACTAAACTGCGACGTGAATATGCGTATAACACCCATGTAGCCTAATCTGCATCGGATGCATTCATAAATGCGCTGCAAATCACATAATATTTAAGATATATTAAATTACGTTACTGCACTGTGTGCATTTCATCAATTGTTCGCTGCCAAACAACCAATAATACAACAGAGTTTCTAAAGCATACTGTACTGTCTTTGATAATACTGCGCTTCTTTGGTTCTTTTCCTGTGTTTGGTCCGGACTGGTTCTGCAGCGAACCGCACTAGACAACCCTTTTTGAACAAACCACAATGCGTTGTTTAGTGCGCTCCTGAGTGACGATTGTGGAAATAGGAAATAAACTGTAAAAAACGACAAACCCAGCTACAAACCCATTTTGTGGGAAAGCCCCTTAGCCTATCCTTGTTTTATCCAGCCTGTAGATAACTGATCAGTTATGTCCAATTCTCCACATGTTGACACAATGTATCCCACAATGCACGGCATTTCTTTGAATATTTTAAATGAAACATTTAAGAATATATATTTTTAATTGTGTTCACATCATAATAACATTTTACACGTCTCCCTAATCTATCTCTATTTGTGTATTGTTTATAATGTTTTTATTTTTATTTTATGGAAACCGTTATTGGAATCATCATCGAGTCGAAAGTATATCCACCCAATCCCCCTTTCTCGTTATCTTTGCGCAGTGGCAGTATCGTAGCCTATGAGGTTTATCCGAGGCGCGATTATTGCTAGTTGAAAACTTTACCCAATACCCCGCCGAGACGACTTGAAATATAGTCGGCTTTGGCAATTTTTGATGGTCTCTCAGGAGACTAATATGCTTGTGAAATATTAACTTTGAATCGTACATAGTAGTGTTACTAATGCTACCTCTAACGAGCGCATAAAACGCTATTCATCATGGAAGTCTGAAATGATCCGTGTTGGAAATCACTGGGTTTGTTCGACTTTGAAATCACTGGGTTTGTTCGACTTTGCAGCCGACAGTGCAGGTGAGTAATGACTAACTGATCTACAGAGAACCTTGCATCAGAAATAACTATTCATGGGCCTCCAGAGTGCCGCAGTTGTCTAAGGCACTGCATCACAGCGCTAGCTGTGCCACTAGAGATCCTGATTCGAGTCCAGGCTCTGTCGCAGCCGGCTGCGACCGGGAGAACCATGGGACAGCGAACAATTGGCCCAGCATCGTCCGGGTTAGGGGAGGGTTTGGCCAGCAGGGATGTTCTTGTCACATCGCGCTCTACTGACTCCTGTGGCGGGCCGGGCGCAATGCACGTTGACACTGTCGCCAGGTGTACAGTGTTTCTTCCGACACATTGGTGCGGCTGGCTTCCGGGTTAAGCGAGCATTGTGTCAAGAAGCAGTGAGGCTGGGTTGTGTTTCGGAGGACGCACGGCTCTCGACCTTTGCCTCTCTCGAGTCCGTACAGGAGTTGCAGCGATGGGACAAGACTGTTGGATACCACGAAAAGGGGTGAAAGAAAATAAATAACTACTCATTATTATTTGTAGATCAGTCAGTCATTTACAATTTACCAATTATACATTTCCGTTTTGATCCTCTCGAACATGGCCACTGTAGCGAGTAACTACCCGTATGTGCGCTAAAGATGGCGCCGGTGGGTAGGGCTGCCGTCTTATCGGCTCTTAACCAACTATGCTATTTTGTTTTTGTTTTTTTGCGTTGTTCGTAACTGGTTTTGTACATAATGTTGCTGCTACCATCTCTTATGACCGAAAAGAGCTTCTGGACATCAGAACTGGGATTACTCACCTCAAATTGGACAAGGAGTTCTTCTTCAATGAGTCGGATGCAAGGGATATACTATGGACACCCGACCAGACCCAGATACCCGTGATTCACTGGAAAAGGAAACATAGATTTTGAGGAAAGAGATCAGGATGTCTTGTGAGGAACAGGCAACGAGTGGCTAATCTGCACTTGCCTTCCATTCTGCTAGCTAACGTTCTATTGCTGGAAAATAAATGGGACGAACTGAAAGCACGTATATCCTACCAACGAGACATTAAAAATGGTAATATCTTGTTTCACAGAGTCGTGGCTGAACGACGACATTAAGAACATACAGCTGGCTGGTTATACACTCTATCAGCAGGACAGAACGGCAGCCTCTTGGAAGACACAGGGCGGGGGCCTATGCATATTTGTAAACAATAGCTGGTGCACGATATCTAAGGAAGTCTCAGGGTTTTTCTCACCTGAGGTAGAGTATCTCATGATAAGCCGTAGACCACACTATCTACCTAGAGAGTTTATCTGTATTTTTCATGGCTGTCTACATACCACCACAGACCGAGGCTGGCACTAAACTGCACTCAATGAGCTGTATTCCGCCATAAGCAAACAGGAAAATGCTCATCCAGGGGCGGCGCTCCTAGTGGCCGGGGACTTTAATGCAGGGAAACTTAAATCAGTTTTACCTAATTTCTATCAACATGTTAAATGTGCAACCAGAGGGGGAAAAATCTAGACCACCTTTACTCCACACAGAGATGCGTACAAAGCTCTCCCTCACCCTCCATTTGGCAAATCTGACCATAACTCTACCCTCCTGATTCCTGCTTACAAGCAAAAATTAAAGCAGGAAGCACCAGTGACTCGGTCCATAAAACAGTGGTCAGATGAAGTGGATGCTAAACTACATGACTGTTTTGCTAGCACAGAGTGGAATATCTTCCGGGATCCATTTGGTTTTTGGAAGTGGTTTTTCTAGGTGGCTCCCATTTTGGCTGTAGTGTTTCCAAGCGCGTGGAAGAGAACGCGTTCTTTGGTATTTTTCTCCGGTAAAGACAATAACGATTCTCCGTCTTAAATTTTATCGTTTATTTACGTATTAGGGTACCTACGGTTTGATTATAAATGTTGTTTGACTTGTTTGGAAAAGTTTATTAGTAACGTTTGGGATTCATTTTGTATGCATTTTGATGGAGGGAAACTGGGAGGATTATTGACCGAAGGTTGCCAGCTAAATTGAGTTTTATGGATATAACGTACAAAAGACATTATCGAACAAAAGGACCATTTGTGATGTAACTGGGACCTTTTGGAGTGCCAACAGAAGAAGATCTTCAAAGGTAAGGCATTTTTTTATATCGCTATTTCTGACTTTCGTGTCGCACCTGCCTGGTAGAAATATGTTTTTCATGTGTTTGTATGCGGGGCGCTGTCCTCAGATAATCGCATGGTTTGCGTTCGCCGTGAAGCCTTTTTGAAATCTGACACCGCGGCTGGATTAACAAGACGTTACGCTTTATTTTGATGTATTACACTTGTGATTTTATGAAAGTTAAATATTTATAATACTGTAGTTTGAATTTCGCACTCTGCAATTTCACCTGATGTTTGTCAGGTGGGACGCTACCGTCCCTCCTGCCCATAAATTAACTTACAGTACACCCTGTACATTGCAATGGAAGCACAGTGTGATTTCACTGAGGTATGTATAAATTATGAAATTCTCATCACTAGTGGATATGTTTTTTTGGATACCCATCCGATTGTGTGATTTTATTTTTAAAAGGAAAACATGCAGCAAATTAGGCGATGGTGGTTCCTAGTTCTCCTGCAGAACTTTCCCATGCCGTAAGTATTGAACATTTATAAAAACGTTTCATTTGCATCCTTAAAATCACTTGTTTCACTGTAGCCAGACTGATCTGAATATATATTTTCATATTGTATGTAATGTATGTCATTCACTCACTAAGGTCTGAAGAAGAGAGGTTGAAAGATTGAAAAAGGCAGCGAAAACAAAACACACTACAGGTAGGAGGTGTCATATGACAGTGGTATAGTCTTAAACCAATGTTTAAAGACTTAAACCCCCCCCTCTCATATGATGAGTGGTATAGTCTTAAACCAATGTTTAAAGACTTAACCCCCCCCCCCCTCTCCAATATATTTCAGGATGATGTAGAGGTCACATCAGCATCCAGCTCTGCAGGATCAGGTACTGTATAGGCTATTAGCTAAAGTAAGGTGCATTCTTGTACACACATCCCTAGAGGTTCCTTTACATTACTTAATGACCACAATCTGTTTTCTTTCTAGACGATACTGAAAACAAAATGCATGGCGAACTGGGAGCTGTGAACTGGGTATGTAGTCTGTGTATAATGCTGAAGGCTTGATGCATGTCAAGATATAATAGTTGTGATGACTTGTTGAGTAGTTATAGATATCACTGAAAACCCCTTTAGTAATAGTGGCTTTTGTTTGCATGGTGGTATTGTGAAAGTGGGGTGTAATTTGTCTTGATCACCCAATGAGGCACTACTCTTAATATTTATTCTTCCTTTATCTTCAAGGAAGCAGATGTTCTTCTAAGGGACACCCTAGAGGCAGCAAGGTGGTGCGAACTCCAAACATTTAAAGGCACTGTTTCCCTCCCTAGTGTAATTGGGATGGACGGGGAAGACCGTATTACTACCCTTAAAGAACTACGGTTGTATGATGGCCTGGATGAAGAGGAAAATATTCTCCTCAAGGAACCATTCATGTTACAGAGAAATTATGAGATGTTCTATGTGGAGGCAGTTGACAACAAGAAAATGACTGTCTGTGTCACGCCCTGACCATAGTTTGCTTTGTATGTTTTATGTTTTGTTTGGTCAGGGTGTGATCTGTGTGGGCATTCTATGTTGTATGTCTGGTTTGTCTATTTCTATGTGTTTGGCCTGATATGGTTCTCAATCAGAGACAGGTGTTGTGTTGTCTCTGATTGGGAACCATATTTAGGTAGCCTGTTTTGTGTTGTGGGTTATTGTCTATGTGTAAGTTGCCTGTGTCTGCACTTATTGTTTATATAGCGTTACGTTCGTTGGTTATTTTGATAGTGTGTTTAGTGTTCTTCGTTTCGGTAAATAATTAAGAAGAATGTATTTATATCACGCTGCGCCTTGGTCCTCCTCTGTCACGTTCGTCGTAATGTGGAAGAGTCTGCCTCTTGAGGAGCAGGAGTGAAGCCATTTTTGAGGAGTGGTCAAACCTTGTTTTTGTCTGCTGTGTTAATTGTGTTGTTTAGTAAAGATGACGTAAAGTCACCCAAGTCTCTGATCTCTTTACTGGATGGAGCTGGTATAACTTAATGTACAAAGCACATGCAGCTTGTCACTATGTCTAAATGGTATAGTCTGTCTCCATTCTCATGAGGAAAGTAAATAGCATTATAAATCAGGATAGGTAGTAACTGTATATATATGCTCAATTAAATAATATAATTACATTAATCAACACAATTTTAACAGTACATGACAAACATAACAAGTCTGATGTTCACTGCAACAATATCAGTAGCTTGTCTCAAATATAGCATGAAGCACATGTGCTGGTACCACTTTATACAATATTTCTTACGATCTTCAAAAATGAAATACGTTTATATTCAACGTGTATTCAACATTTTCCAACCAAGCAGATGAGTCACGAAAGTCAGAAATAGAAATAAAATGAATCACTTACTTTTGAAGATCTTCATCTGGTTGCAGTCACAAGAGCCCCAGCTACACAATAAATGGTTGTTTTGTTCGGTAAAGTCCCTCTTTATATCCCAAAAACTCAGTTTGTCGGTGCGTTTTGTTCAGTAATCCACTGGCTCAAAGGCGGTCAAAACATGCAGACGAATACATCCTAATAGTACCGGTAAAGTTCGTCAAAACATGTCAAACGATATTTATAACTAATCCTCAGGGTGTCAATTATCTAAATAACCGGACAATAGCGTATTCAATAGAAAGGAAAAACAACGAAGGGCGCGCACACAGTCACACGTGCAAACCAGTACTGCATGCTTCCCCAGTCCCCTAACCAAAAGGTATTTTCTTTGTCGTTTTTCAGAAAACAAGCCTGAAACCATGTCTAAAGACTGTTGACATCTAGTGGAAGCCATAGGAACTGCAATCTGGGCCCTAACCAATTACATAGTCAATAGGCATTCAATGGAAAACCACTCACATCAAACAAATCCCACTTCCTGGATGGATTTTCCTCGGGTTTTTGCCTGCCATATCAGTTCTGTTATACTCATAGACATTATTATAACAGTTTTAGAAACTGGATAGAGTGTTTTCTATCCAATTCTACCAAGTATATGCATATGCTAGCTTCTGGGCCTGAGTAACAGGCAGTTTACTTTGGGCACGTCATTCATTCGATTTTCCGAATACTGCCCCGTCACTAAAAAGTTATTCCAGAAACCCTAGACCCACTCCAATTTGCATACCGCACCAACAGATCCGCAGATGATGCAATCTCTATTGCACTCCACACTGCCCTTTCACACCTGGACAGAAGGAACACCTATGTGAGAATGCTGTTCATTGACTACAGCTCTGCGTTCAACACCATAGTGCCCTCAAAGCTCATCACTAAGCTCAGGACCCTGGGCCTAAACACCTCCCTCTGCAACTGGATCCTCGACTTCCTGACCGGCCACCCCCAGGTGGTAAGGGTAGGTAACAACACATCCGCCACGCTAATCCTCAACACAGGGGCCCCTCGGGTGCGTACTCAGTCCCCTCCTGTACTCCCTGTTCACTCATGACTGCACGGCCAGGCACGACTCCAACACCGTCATTTAGTTTGCCAATGACATGGGTCCTCAGATCCTCAAAAGGTTTTACAGCTGCACCATTGAGAGCATCCTGACAGGTTGCATCACTGCCTGGTATGACAACTTCTCGGCCTCCGACTGCAAGGCACTACAGGGGGTAGTGCGTACGGCCCAGTACATCACCGGGGCCAATCTTCCTGCCATTCAGGACCTCTATACCAGGCAGTGTCAGAGGAAGGCCCTAAAAATTGTCAAAGACACCAGCCACCCTAGTCATAGATTGTTCTCTCTGATACTGCACGGCAAGCGGTAACAGAGCGCCAAGTCTAGGTTCAAGAGGCTTCTAAACAGCTTCTAACCCCAAGCCATAAGACTCCTGAACATCTAGTCAAATGGCTACCCAGACTATTTGCATTGCACCCCGCCCCCCCGCTGCTGCTACTCTCTGTTATTATCTATGCATAGCCACTCTATTAATTCTACCTACATGTACATAATTAATTCGACACCGGTGCCCCCCGCACATTGACACATTGACTCTGTACCGGTACCCCCTGTATATATCGCCGCTACTGTTATTTACTGCTGCTCTTTAATGATTTGTTATTCTTATCTCTTACTTTTTTAGGGATTTTCTTAAAACTGCATTGTTGGTTAAGTGCTTGTATGTAAGCATTTCACTGTTGTATTCGGCACATGTGACAAATAACATTTGATTTGATTTGATGTGTGGGGGGGGGGGGGGGGGGGCTCATGGGGAAAGTATGGGGGAAGAGTTGCCCCTAGTTCAGCTAAAGGGTGGACCTGCTAACGCCATTACATTGATGAGGCCCTACTTGTAGACTGGTCTACTTCTAAAACTAATGCTTGAACAGGAACTATTGGACCTCATACTTTCTTTACAGACTGCGTGAGCCAGTCACTTTATCATAGGAGTATAAAATCTGCTTTGGAAGTTATATTGGTACATTGTATCAAAATGTATCTGATGCTTCAAAAGTTCAATGGAATTTAAAGTCATCCCGGCTTTTTACCATTCATTGTGTGTATGCATAGTGATGGTGTCGTACCTTATAATGAATGACCAGTATATGCCACTGTCCACCAAAATACTTTGGTTATGTAGTGACGTTCGGCAACCAGGTGAGGGCAGCATTGTATTGTATGAGAATGTATTGCAACACCAGAAGAATAATAGATCATCAACGAGTGGAAAATATAAACGACGTGGAAGGTTTGTTCTACGAAGCGCAAGCTTACCAAAACAGCTCAAACATAGAACATATAAGAATGAACTATAGCCATTGGATTCTACCTTGCTGATATACCGCGTGTTATAGTGAAATTATGTACGCTCTAGAGTGCCCCCCAAGCCAATCAGAAACGAGTATTCAACAATGCCATGGTATAAAATAAGGGTTAATCAACAAGGGGGCTATACGTTCTATGCAAAATAAAGAACGATGAGGCAGATGTGTTCCACTAGTGCTTCACTGCTAGTGGAGTGGAACTAACCGTCCATGTCTTGCTATTTAGAAAATCGAATTCAACGATGCCAATAATATTTTCATTTCGACTTTTGCTTTCCAAAGCAGCTCAAACATAGAACATGTAAGAATGAACTATAGTCATTGAATTCTACCATGCCTTGCGTTATAGGAAATTATAAACTGGGTGGTTCGAGCCCTGAATAATGATTGGCTGACAACCGTGGTATATTAAACCGTATACCACGCGTATGACAAAACATTTATTTTCACTCTCCTAATTATGTTGGTAACCAGTTTATAATAGCAATAAGGGTTTGTGTTATATGGCTAATAGACCACGGCTAAGGGTTGTATCCAGGCAATCTGTTTTGCGTCATATACCACACCACCTCGGGCCTTGTTGCTTAAATAATGCACGCTTTAGAATGCCCTTCAAACCAATCAGAAATGAGTATTTAACATTGCCATTATATTAAAATAATATAATAGTAATATATACCATGTAGCAAGACACTTTCATCAAAAAGCGACATAGAGTAGTATCGTGCGTGCATGCATTTTATTCGTACAAATATTACACCTTTATTCAGAATAGTTGAGCATTGTTATTGATTGCTTCTTCTTTATAGAATTTATGAATGATATGTTTGGGAATGGTGACATTAGTAAAAGTGTGCTTAGTGCCCCTCGGTGCCAATCAGTAATGTGGTCTGAGAGAGGAGCCCTGATTGTAGTGGGCTGTGATGATTAGGAATGGCTTCCTTCAAGGGGGTGCTTCTTCACTATGACGATGGGAAGCAATCAGGCACCCAATTAAATGAGTGCGCACATTTATGATGCAAGTGCAACCCCTTAAATCACCTTGTTACATTTGTAGGGTATTTGGCTTCAGAACATACTGATAATGCAGTATAATCAAATCAAATTTTATTAGTCACATGCTCCAAATACAAAAAGGTGTAGACCTTACAGTGAAATGCTTACTTTTCGAGCCCCTAACCGACAGTGCAGTTTTAAAAAATATGGACAAGAATAAGAGATAAAAGTAACAAGTAATTAAAGAGGAGCAGTAAAAAATAACAATATATACAGGGGGTGCTGGTACAGAGTCAATGTGTGGGGGCACTGGTTAGTTAAGATAGTATGTACATGTAGGTAGAGTTAATTAAAGTGACTATGCATAGATGACAACAGAGAGTGGCAGTGGTGCGGAGAGGGGATGGGGGGGGGGAAGTCAGGAAGTCCAGGATCCAGTTGCAGAGGGAGGTGTTTAGTCCCAGGGTCCCTAGCCTATTGATGAGCTTTGAGGGCACTATGGTGTTGAACGCTGAGCTGTAGTCAGTGAATAGCATTCTCACATAGGTGTTCCTTCAGTCCAGGTGTGAAAGGGCAGTGTGGAGTGCAATAAAGATTGCATCATCTGTGGATCTGTTGGGGCGGTATGCAAATTGGAGTGGGTCTAGGATTTCTGGGGTAATGGTTTGATGTGAGCCATGACCAGCCTTTCAAAGCACTTCATGGCTACAGATGTGAGTGCTACGGGTCGGTAGTCATTTAGGCAGGTTACCTTAGTGTTCTTGGGCACAGGGACTATGGTAGTCTGCTTAAAACATGTTGGTATTACAGACTCGGACAGGGAGAGGTTGAAAATGTCAGTGAAGACACTTGCCAGTTGGTCAGCGTATGCTCGCAGTACACGTTCTGGTAATGCGTCTGGCCCTGCGGTCTTGTGAATGTATGGCCTGGCAGATGTGTGATTGCCAACTTCAGTGGGGTTTGAGATATACACAGGAAAGAATAGATTGACCTTCAGTCAGTGTCAGGCCACTCCTAATGGTTTGAGAAGTCAGGACATGGAACGCTACCCCATACAGTGCCTTCGGAAAGTATTCAGACCCCTTGACTTTTTTCACATTTTGTTACGTTACAGCCTTATTCTAAAACGGATTAAATAAAAAATATCCTCAGCAATCTACACACAATACCCCATAATGAAAAAGCAGAAACTGTTTTTTGTAAAACAGAAATACCTCATTTACACAAATACTCAGACCCTTTGCTATGAGACTCGAAATTGAGCTCAGATGCATCCTGTTTCCATTGATCATCCTTGAGATGTTTCTACAACTTGATTGGAGTTCACCTGTGGTAAATTCAATTGATTGGACATGATTTGGAAAGGCACACACCTGTCTATATAAGGTCCCACAGTTGACAGTGGGACTACAGCAAAAACCAAGCCATGAGGTCGGAGGAATTGTCCGTAGAGCGCCGAGACCGGATCGTGTCGAGGCACAGATCTGGAGAGTACCAAAAGATGTCTGCAGCATTGAAGGTCCCCAAGAACACAGTGGCTTCCATTGTTCTTAAATGGAAGAAGTTTGGAACCACCAAGACTCTTCCTAGAACTGGCCGCCCGGCCAAACTGAGCAATCTGGGAGAAGGTCCATGATCAGGGAGGTGACCAAAAACCCGATGGTCACTCTAACGGAGCTCTAGAGTTCCTCTGTGGAGATGGGAGAACCTTACAGAAGGACAAACATCTCTGCAGCACTCCATCAACCAGGCCTTTATGGCAGAGTGGCCAGACAGAAGCCACTCCTCAGTAAAAGGCACATGACAGCCCGCTTGGAGTTTGCAAAAAGGCACCTAAAGACTCAGACCATGAGAAACAAGATTCTCTGGTCTGATGACACCAAGAAACCTGAATCCTGAATGCCAAGTGCCACGTCTGGAAGAAACCTGGCACCATCTCTACGGTGAAGAACGGTGGTGGCAGCATCATGCTGTGGGGATGTTTTTCAGCTGCAGGAACTGGAAGACTAGTTAGGATTGAGGTAAAAATGAATGGCGCAAAGTACAGAGAGGTCCTTAATGAAAACTTGCTCCAGAGCACTCAGGACCTCAGACTGAGGCGAAGGTTCACCTTTCAACAGGACACCGACCCTAAGCACACAGCCAAGACAACGCAGGAGTGGCTGCGGGACAAGTCTCTGAATGTCCTTGAATGGCCCGATCAAACATATCTGGAGAGACCAGAAAAATACAAGCTGTTCAGCAACGCTCCCCATCCAACCTGACAGAGCTTGAGAGGATTTGCAGAGAAGATTGTGAGAAACTCCCCAAATACAGGTGTGCCAAGCTTGTAGTGTCATACCCAAGAAGACTCGAGGCTGTAATCGCTGCCAAAGGTGCTTCAACAGAGTACTGAATACAGGGTCTAAATACTTATGGAAATGTGATATTTCATTATTTGTTTTATATATTTGCAAACATTTCTAAAAACGTGTTTTTGTTTTGTCATTATGGGGTATTGTGTGTAGATTGATGAGGGACATTTTTGAATTAGGCTGTAACATAACAAAATGTAGAAAAAGTTAAGGGGTCTGAATACTTTCTGAAGGCACTGTATTCAGAGTCTTGGTAGGCCGTCGTTGTAAATAAGAATTTGCTCTTAACTGACTTGCCTAATTAAATAAAGGTTAAATTCACTATATTTACTCTCGTATTTGACCTACTCATCCTCTTGCATTTCTACACAGAGTATGTATCTACAGTATGCAGCCAATTACCATTTATCAATCTTTACTGAGATTATTTAATTAATAATAGTCATTATTTGGTGGGTGCTTACATTTGTTCTATTTCACACGTAATCGCGCCTCGGATCAACCTCACAGAGTTCCCGTGAGTATGGGATCGGGTGGATTGACCCTTGGCAACCCTGGAACAATTGGGGTTAAGTGCCTTGCTCAAGGGTACAGACATATTTTTCACCTTGTTGACTCGTGGATTCAATCTAGCGACCTTTCAGTTACTGGCTCAATGCTCTAACCGCTAGGGTATCTGCCACCATCATTGTGTTCCAACTGACCTCCATGTGACCCTGTAGGATGTGACATAGGCCTTGTCCCTTCCCAGCATCTGACAATGCAATTACATCTCTCTGACATTACTCTGACCAAACAGACAGCAAATGTAGAGGCTGCATGCTCCATAAAAATAGATAGGCTCCAGGACTAGTTTCTAGGTAACCATTTGACACTGTCGACAATTGCTATGGTAACCAATGTATCCTCCTCTCTCAGTTCTTTGAGGAAATGTGCAAGAATATTCTCTGTGTGTGAATAGTGTTTAAATGATTTTACCACTCCCTAAGTCAGGATTTGACAGTTGTGAAGACCCAGTCACTACATTCCTAGTAGCTTTTCAAAAGATGTTCCTCTCCCATTGACGCTCTGTCTCTTTAATGTCCTAAATCGCTTTACCAGCCTTGTATGACAAACACAATGTGTAAATGAGTGCATGTGTAGCAGTGTAGGCTCCTCAGAGGAGGAAGGGGAGGATCATCCTCAGTGAATTTCATAAAAATAAAAATAGTGATTATAAAAGTTTAAATTTTTAGTTAAAACTATACTAAATATATTCACGTCACCAAATAATTTATTAAAACACACTGTTTTAAACATGGATTACCACTGATAACACTGCTACTCCTACTGCTCTCTCCTCGTCTGCCCACGTGTTCTCGCACACCCCGAGAGCTTCTGGTCAGCGGGGTGGTGGCACTGGGATCCTCATCTCTCCCAAGTGGACATTCTCTCTTTCTCCCCTGACCCATCTGTCTATCGCCTCCTTTGAATTCCATGCTGTCACAGTTACCAGCCCTTTCAAGCTTAACATCCTTATCATTTATCGCCCTCCAGGTTCCCTTGGAGAGTTCATCAATGAGCTTGACGCCCTGATAAGTTCCTTTCCTGAGGATGGCTCACCTCTCACAGTTCTGGGTGACTTTAACCTCCCCACGTCTACCTTTGACTCATTCCTCTCTGCCTCCTTCTTTCCACTCCTCTCCTCTTTTGACCTCACCCTCTCACCTTCCCCCCTACTCACAAGGCAGGCAATACGCTTGACCTCATCTTTACTAGATGCTGTTCTTCCACTAATCTCATTGCAACTCCCCTCCAAGTCTCCGACCACTACCTTGTATCCTTTTCCCTCTCGCTCTCATCCAACACTTCCCACACTGCCCCTACTCGGATGGTATCGCGCCGTCCCAACCTTCGCTCTCTCTCCCCCGCTACTCTCTCCTCTTCCATCCTATCATCTCTTCCCTCTGCTCAAACCTTCTCCAACCTATCTCCTGATTCTGCCTCCTCAACCCTCCTCTCCTCCCTTTCTGCATCCTTTGACTCTCTATGTCCCCTATCCTCCAGGCCGGCTCGGTCCTCCCCTCCTGCTCCGTGGCTCGACGACTCATTGCGAGCTCACAGAACAGGGCTCCGGGCAGCCGAGCGGAAATGGAGGAAAACTCGCCTCCCTGCGGACCTGGCATCCTTTCACTCCCTCCTCTCTACATTCTCCTCTTCTGTCTCTGCTGCTAAAGCCAATTTCTACCACTCTAAATTCCAAGCATCTGCCTCTAACCCTAGGAAGCTCTTTGCCACCTTCTCCTCCCTCCTGAATCCTCCTCCCCCTCCTCCCCCCTCCTCCCTCTCTGCTGATGACTTCGTCAACCATTTTGAAAAGAAGGTCGACGACATCCGATCCTCGTTTGCTAAGTCAAACGACACCGCTGGTTCTGCTCACACTGCCCTACCCTGTGCTTTGTCCTCTTTCTCCCCTCTCTCTCCAGATGAAATCTCGCGTCTTGTGATGGCCGGCCGCCCAACAACCTGCCCGCTTGACCCTATCCCCTCCTCTCTTCTCCAGACCATTTCCGGAGACCTTCTCCCTTACCTCACCTCGCTCATCAACTCATCCTTGACCGCTGGCTACGTCCCTTCCGTCTTCAAGAGAGTGAGAGTTGCACCCCTTCTGAAAAAACCTACACTCGATCCCTCCGATGTCAACAACTACAGACCAGTATCCCTTCTTTCTTTTCTCTCCAAAACTCTTGAACGTGCCGTCCTTGGCCAGCTCTCCTGCTATCTCTCTCAGAATGACCTTCTTGATCCAAATCAGTCAGGTTTCAAGACTAGTCATTCAACTGAGACTGCTCTTCTCTGTGTCACGGAGGCGCTCCGCACTGCTAAAGCTAACTCTCTCTCCTCTGCTCTCATCCTTCTAGACCTATCGGCTGCCTTTGATACTGTGAACCATCAGATCCTCCTCTCCACCCTCTCCGAGCTGGGCATCTCCGGCGCGGCCCACGCTTGGATTGCGTCCTACCTGACAGGTCGCTCCTACCAGGTGGCGTGGCGAGAATCTGTCTCCGCACCACGTGCTCTCACCACTGGTGTCCCCCAGGGCTCTGTTCTAGGCCCTCTCCTATTCTCGCTATACACCAAGTCACTTGGCTCTGTCATATCCTCACATGGTCTCTCCTATCATTGCTATGCAGACGACACACAATTAATCTTCTCCTTTCCCCCCTCTGATAACCAGGTGGTGAATCGCATCTCTGCATGTCTGGCAGACATATCAGTGTGGATGACGGATCACCACCTCAAGCTGAACCTCGGCAAGACGGAGCTGCTCTTCCTCCCGGGGAAGGACTGCCCGTTCCATGATCTCGCCATCACGGTTGACAACTCCATTGTGTCCTCCTCCCAGAGTGCTAAGAACCTTGGCGTGATCCTGGACAACACCCTGTCGTTCTCAACTAACATCAAGGCGGTGACCCGTTCCTGTAGGTTCATGCTCTACAACATTCGCAGAGTACGACCCTGCCTCACGCAGGAAGCGGCGCAGGTCCTAATCCAGGCACTTGTCATCTCCCGTCTGGATTACTGCAACTCGCTGTTGGCTGGGCTCCCTGCCTGTGCCATTAAACCCCTACAACTCATCCAGAACGCCGCAGCCCGTCTGGTGTTCAACTTTCCCAAGTTCTCTCACGTCACCCCGCTCCTCCGCTCTCTCCACTGGCTTCCAGTTGAAGCTCGCATCCGCTACAAGACCATGGTGCTTGCCTACGGAGCTGTGAGGGGAACGGCACCTCCGTACCTTCAGGCTCTGATCAGGCCCTACACCCAAACAAGGGCACTGCGTTCATCCACCTCTGGCCTGCTCACCTCCCTACCTCTGAGGAAGTACAGTTCCCGCTCAGCCCAGTCAAAACTGTTCGCTGCTCTGGCACCCCAATGGTGGAACAAACTCCCTCACGACGCCAGGTCAGCGGAGTCAATCACCACCTTCCGGAGACACCTGAAACCCCACCTCTTTAAGGAATACCTAGGATAGGATAAAGTAATCCTTCTAACCCCCCCCCCCCCTTAAAAGAGTTAGATGCACTATTGTAAAGTGGTTGTTCCACTGGATATCATAAGGTGAATGCACCAATTTGTAAGTCGCTCTGGATAAGAGCGTCTGCTAAATGACTTAAATGTAAATGTAAATGTTTTGCAATGAAGGTTTACATTAACCTTAACAGCACTCTGTAGGGTAGCACCATGGTGTACCTGGAGGACAGCTAGTTTCCGTCCTCCTCTGGGTACATTGACATCAATACAAAACCTAGGAGGCGCATGGTTTTCACCCCCTTCCATAGACTTACACAGTAATTATGACAACTTCTGGAGGACATCCTCCAACCTATCAGAGTTATTGCAGCATGAACTGACATGTTGTCCACCTAATCAAACGATCAGTGAATGAATCTAGTACTGAAAGCATAAGCTACAGCTAGCTAGCACTGCAGTGCATAACATGTGGTGAGTAGTTGACTCAAAGAAAGAGAAAGACAATAGTTGAAAAGTCCTTTACAAATTAATTTAGTCAAAAATGAAGGAGAAGCGAGAGAGAGATAGAGCTAGCTGTATTTTGTTGTATTTTTTTCACTTTCACTTAACAAGCGAATGCAGATAGCTAGTTTAGCCTACTCAAACACCTGGCTCAAACAGAGAGGGATGCTATGTTAGCTAGCTGGTTATGGCTATCCAACACTGGAGCTCTTCCAAGTCAAGCTTTTGGTTTTATAATTTTTTGCCGCTGGTGCCCGGCAGTGTAAATGCTAAACTCCTTGCTGACTGTACACTGTATTGCATGATTATAGCGGGTTCACTAACGCACTAGTTCTAGTAGCTATGTTGACCTTGACATTAGCTAATATGGTGACAACTATGTAGGCTGTGTGAAGTATCTAGGTGCTTGGTATTATCCTTGCAGAATAGATGTACAGTAAGCACTCCAGGATTCTGTGTTTGATACTGCCTAGCTATGTACTGTTATGCGCTCATTTTACAATACATCTATCCTCTACTCTTCTACATAACATTGTAGAAGATATGAGAATAGTGATCTAAAATCTAAATGAACCTAATTAGAAAATGTTTCAAAATGAGAGAAAACAGTCATTTTTATTCTAGTGATATGCTCAACATCTATAAAGCACACATCCGATAACAAGCACATTAAAAGAGTCTGAATATCAAGTATGTCATCAAAGAGAGGCACACAGCACACTTCACTTATGAAGAACAGCAGGTGCAATTCTGAATATACACTTTGTGTGTCCAATTATGGATAAATATCACATTTTACGATCTGAGTCATCATCTCCAACAGGTGACCAGAAATTACCCCATTCTTTACACACTGTTATACCTGAGAACTAGATTCAAGATCACAGGAATCAACTTCAGAATCTCACAAGAATCGTGATAATGATTCAGCGCCACCAATTAAGCATCCCCTGAACTCTTTAACATTGTCTTCCTCTTAATCACTTCACAGCGCAGGACGGGTCACCCCCAATTAACTGGCTCATGTTGATCTTTGTCATCCCGCCTCACCATTATTATATTTCTAGCTTTAATAACCTCACAGTCCCCCAGGGAAAGATGATTGTGTGTGCGTGTGCATGTTGGTAAGGGGCTGAAGGACATTCATTCATACCAGTGGATTATAAAAGATCTGTCAATCATTCTATTTCACTCACATAGACCTGGAGCTGACAGTCCAGACCTCATAGTAGGAAGCTGTTCATCACATGCCATTGTGAGCCCTCTTCATTGTGAGCCCTCTTCATTTTGAGCACTCTTCAGCCATCTAATTTTGAGCATTGAGGCTTGTTTTTAAAAGGCCTTTGAAGTCAGTGAAGATGTCCATGGACAGGGTCGGGTTCAGGTGTGTGTATGCATATTAATTTGTGTGTGTTAGATGTGTTGTGTGATTGCACATGTTTGCAACATCTGTGTGTGTACACCTGTGTATCTGTGGATTGCACGTGTGGGTGCGTCTTTATTGACTGGCAGAGAGAAGGAAACCCCAGGTCCTGCTTGTTCCTTTTAGACTTATAGAAGCAGTCAGTCAGTGGCCCAGTAGCACCACTCATAGCCTGCTAGGCTCTGTGGTGTATTTTAAAAGGTATCAGCCTCCCCCATTTCCTCAGGGCCCAGGTGCTTTTAATTGGATTTCTGTTACCAGACTACTGTTATCAGCAGAACTCCTCATATACACACTTCACAACAGCACCCAGCCACTGATTCTGAAGCAGTTTTCAAAATGAATGTGGTCAAATGCAGTAATTTTACAATTGGTGGTGTGTGTGTCACCAAGTTGTACTGTCAATTGTCGTTTGGGTCTTGAAAAAATACATCAATTTCTGCTATATGTACTTAGAATATGGGATATTTCTAGCCCCATGGCCTTTAATAATAAGTCCCATCATTGAATGAAAATCCCCCAGTGTGTGCAGACAGAATAAAAGCTTTTTATTCCCTGAGACCAGACCACTCAAAAGCTCCAACCTCCAAAATGAAAACGGGCTTCTCAAAGCTACAGTGTACTGTAGGCACACTCACACAAACCCTATTATCTCCAGAGAAACGCTTCTTGCAAATCCCATTATGACAGAACATGAAAGGTCCAGGCTCTGGTCAAGGCACTCAATTCTTAGGAAGTACATACAATTTCCTCTTCTGAATAAGCACTTGTAGTGATAATGAGTAGACAGCAATATTTTGGGAAGTGTTGCTCTGATTTCAATGAATTGCATTATAGAATCCCTTGAAAAGGAACAACGCAAATTCAGCAGCCACTCCTGGCATCTACGATACCTGGTATCACAACATTGTCATGGTGGCTCTAATGAACATAGCCTTATTTAACAGCAGTTTTACAATATTTCTTCTGTAGAACATATGCAACAGCTCATGTCTCCAACTTTGTCTATATGTGAACGTGTGTTTGTGCTGATAATATTGAAGGACTATATGTACCTCCCCAGACCTTTGGCGAGCAAGTCAGTCAGTCAGTCACTGCTGAGCAACAATAAGAAAGACATGCTCTGTTCAAGGAACAGCAGGAGGTCCTAACAAGGTATAGCAACTTCAAGGCTGGGACCTCAGAAGGTCAGTAGGCAGGACCGACAGAACTGCACGAGGTCTGACACCAGCGTCTTGAAGTCTCTATACCTTGTTAGGATGTCCTGCTGTTCCCTCAAGGACAGTTTGGCAAAGTCTGCTAACAAGGAGAAGTGAGGGAGGAAATTGTAGGAAGTGATTTTTTGTTCCAGGGTTGCTGTATGACATTGGTCTGGCATGTAGCCTACGGCGGGAGAATCCTTTTACCAAGGAACTTTGGGGGGAAATAGCCTCTTTTAGGCTAAGTGGGTAAGTGAATGTATAGCTATTTTAAAAGCAGCTGTTCTTTCAGCTTTCAGGAATGATCAAGAAATGTCCCATGTCATTGCATCTCATGAAATAGCTCATTTCATTATTACATCTCATTAAATAGCATATTTCATTATTACATGTCATGAAACAGCCCAAGTCATTACATCTCATGAAATAGCCTATGTCATTGCATCTCATGAAATAGCCTATGTCATTACATTTTCCTAAATAGCCCATGTCATTACAGCTCATGAAATAGCCCATGTCATCACATCTCATGAAATAGCCCATGTCATTACAGCTCATGAAATAGCCCATGTCATCACATCTCATGAAATAGCCCATGTCATCACATCTCATGAAATAGCCCATGTCATCACATCTCATGAAATAGCCCGTGTCATTACAACTCATGAAATAGCCCATGTCATCACATCTCATGAAATAGCCCATGTCATCACATCTCATGAAATAGCCCTTCTCATTACATCACATTAGTATGGAAATATATATATTTCACCTTTATTTAACCAGGTAGGCCAGTTGAGAACAAGTTCTCATTTACAACTGCGACCTGGCCAAGATAAAGCAAAGCAGTGCGACACAAACAACAACACAGAGTTACACATGGAATAAACAAACATACAGTCAATAACACAATAGAAAAGTCTATATACAGTGTGTGCAAATGAGGTAAGATAATGGAGTTAAGGCAATAAATAGGCCATAGTGATGAAATAATTACAATTTAGCAATTAAACACTGGAGTGATAGATGTGCAGAAGATAAATGTGCAAGTAGAGATACTGAGGTGCAAGGAGCAAAAAAATAAATAACAGTATGGGGATGAGGTAGTTGGATGGGCTATTTACAGATGGGCTGTGTACAGGTGCAGTGATCTGTGAGCTGATCTGACAGCTGGTGCTTAAAGTTAGAGAGGGAGATATGAGTCTCCAGCTTCAGTGATTTTTGCAATTCGTTCCAGTCATTGGCAGCAGAGAACTGGACGGAAAGGCGGCCGAAGGAGGAATTGGCTTTGGTGTGACCAGTGAAATATACCTGCTGGAGTGCGTGCTACGGGTGGGTGCTGCTATGGTGACCAGTGAGCTGAGATAAGGCGGGGCTTTACCTAGCAAAGACTTATAGATGACCTGGAGCCAATGGCTTTGGCGACGGATATGAAGAGAAGGCCAGCCAACGAGAGCATACAGGTCGCAGTGGTGGGTAGTATAAGGGGCTTTGGTGACAAAACAGATGGCACTGTGATAGACTGCATCCAATTTTCTGAGTAGAGTGTTGGAGGCTATTTTGTAAATGACTTTACCGAAGTCAAGGATCGGTAGGATAGTCCGTTTTACGAGGGTATGTTTGGCAGCATGAGTGAAGGATGCTTTGTTGCGAAATAGGAAGCCGATTCTAGATTTAATTTTGGATTGGAGATGCTTAATGTGAGTCTGGAAGGAGAGTTTACAATCTAACCAGACACCTAGGTATTTGTAGTTGTCCACATATTCTAAGTCAGAACCGTCCAGAGTAGTGATGCTGGACGGGCGGGCAGGTGCGGACAGCGATCGGTTGAAGAGCATGCATTTAGTTTTACTTGCATTTAAGAGCAGTTGGAGGCCACGGAAGGAGAGTTGTATGGCATTGAAGCTCGTCTGGAGGTTAGTTAACACAGTGTCCAAAGAAGGGCCAGAAGTATACAGAAGGGTGTTGTCTGCGTAGAGGTGGACCAGAGAATCACCAGCAGCAAGAGCTACATCATTGATGTATAATGTGTATGGTAAGACTCCTATTCAGACTATTTCCGCTGTGGTTGAGTTGAGTGATGACTCTTTCTTGGAGAGCGTGACAGATGAATGTGTATTCTGAAACCCTTAGAAACTCCTTAGAAACTGAAAATGCAGTAGAAATGACAGAAAAAAAGCTGCAATCAGATATGACATTTAACGCCTTCTGACAGTACCTCCTGAGTTGACTGAGCCAGAACAGCGCAATCTTTAAAAAGCATTATTGTTAGCTAATAGCCTCCACTCTGTAGCGTCAGTGGACACGATTAATCAATAAAGCCACCTGTTGCTGACATTACACACAAATGCTCTCCAGTGAAAAGCTTCTATGGGATCAGTGCTATCGTCAAGGAGATCTATTGACATGTGGTGGGAGAGAAAGACGGGAAATCATTAGAGGGAACAGACGGCAGGGGAATCAAACAGGTCTATAAAAGGCTTTGCCTTGCAACCTTTCCCCTGACCCCCTGAGCTCTGAGATTATTACCCACAGTGCAGGTGTGGGGTGCTGGTTCAAGGCATCTCTCCAGGTCTGGCGGGTCGCACACACACACACACACACACACACACACACACACACACACACATACACACACACGAACAGGACACACACAAACATGAACAGGACACACACACACATGAACAGGACACACACACACAGGGAGGACAGATGGGATATGTAGTGACAGCGTATGGTAAACATCCATAACAAATCCTCTATCAGACAGGTCCTCACCCAGTCTGCTAAATACTCAGGGCCATTACCCTGGGAAACAGGCTCTGCCATGCACACATCCTGAGAGAGAGAGAGATCAGACATTTTTGGAAAGTGGTTGTCATATTACTACAAACGCAGTAGACCATGGTTTCAACCATGGTCGAAAGGTCAGTATTATGTAAATGATATCACTTAATTTGGAGTGCTTCACGGCTTTTTCAGAGAGCAATTATATGTCCGCTATGGAGAGAAGCTAAATCGTAACCGTCCAATTTTGATTACTGAATAATTCACAGATCAAACATACCAACATGAACATAGCTACATCATTATGACTTGACTGTTGCTGAACTCTTGTGATTTCTTCTGATTGGGAACAAAGTTAACAGTTAAAGAGATGAGGAACTGCAGAAACATCATCAACACCATCTGTCCTCACTTATATTTCTATGCTTCTGGGGCTTAGGCACTGATGACGCATTTCTGGACCCATCCACTCTAAAACACTGTTTCTACCTCATATTGTCTCTAGGGGAAAGAAAATAGGTATAAGTAATAGAGATTTGATATAATTGAACCCTACTTCAAATAGCAGGATAAATACATCCACTATCGTCCTCTACGGTGTTGAACAGCTTCAGGTTGAAATGTAGCTATACAATAGTCTCAATTGGGTTTAGGCTTAGGTGTCTAAAAAAAACATGGAAAAAGTATTGACATGTTAATTGCACACATTTTCATTATGCTCTCTTTAGCACCTACTCAGGAGAGTCCCATTTTCTAGATTAGATCATCTTAATTAATAATAATCAATCAGCTATGTTTCCATTCCAAATGAACAACACCCCAAAATGTTTTAATGTATTTATTGATTTATTCACTATATAGTCATGTTTTGGACAGAATTGCACATTTCAAACAATATTGTCCAAGTTGCAGGGAAATTAAAGTCTAGCGATTGAGTTCGCCAGGCTCTGGAAGTGTTTATTGTCACACATGGTTACATTTTTCTAACGTTTCTAGGTAGGAAAACAATCAACACATTCAAGTCACTAAGGCTGCGTTTAAACAGGCAGCCCAATTCTGATCATTTTTCCACTAATTGGTCTTTTGACCAATCACAATATCTTTTCACATTTGATATTTTTCAGAGCTGATCTGATTGGTCAAAAGACCAATTTGTGAAAAAAGTATCAGAATTGGGCTGCCTGTGTAAACTTATTGGTCTTTGTCTAAATGGGGAAAGCCTGTGAAGAGCTGTAAGAAAACCAACAATTAGATCAGATTATGAAAAGCAATTTATTTTGTCTGGGAAAAGGCTGGTAAGGAATTACACCGCCGTGTGTCTGATTCTGGGTAATGCAATCCTTTACATGCCAAAATGGAGATCTATCTGATAGGGGGACAGAGAGCTCCTCTCACAGGAGTGATTCCCCCCCGGTGGCGATGGCTAGACATGCAATAAGAGTGTGTGTGTGTGTGTGTTTGTGTGTGCGTGCGTGCGTGCGTGCGTGCGTGCGTGCGTGCGTGCGTGCGTGTGTTTGAGAGAAAATCTGTGTATGACGCCGCCGAGCTAGAACAGAATGTCTGCCCAATTAAAAGGCAGATTATTTCAATCGAACAAGAGAAAGGACTTGTCCAAAATGAGGACAACTTTGAAGTTCTAAAAATGTCTTTCATTTGGAGAGATGGCAGAGCATGAAATGAGAGCAATGTGAAGCATGCTGTTGACAACCCCCCACACACGGTCTGATGGGACTCACCTCCACAGAGTAACCACAGGGGTGACTGAAGACTGATCCATCCTCAGTTGCTCTCCACTGATCCAGAACACCAATCATAGCCTTATCATTTTCCATAGCCATCTCTCTGACTGATCCTCGCTACAGTCTGATCCTTTCCCATCCACTGGAGAGATGCCATGTGTTCTGAGACACCAACAGGGTGTGTAGTGACTAAGACCTAGGCTGGTCTGTGTCTGTCTGCCACAGCCTGCCTGCAGTCTAGCTCCCTGTTCTGGGGATGTCTGCCTGCCACCCAGTCTGACACACAGGGTCCAGAGACCCCAGGCCTGACCCACAGAGAAGAGGGGTAATGGAAGAAGGCAGCTAGGGATGTTTGGATCAAACTACAGCAGAACTGTTACTTCTCTGGCGTCTGTCTGGAGCTCCAGCATCTGGACTGAAGCGAATGTTTGCTAAACAGATTTTTGTTTGATAACAGTAGTTTTGACTGTGTAAGTAGTAATGACAAAACATTGAGACACTTTGTCAAAGTAGAGGATTTATTAGCATTAGGCAATTGATTAGATTAGACCAGAGTTTATTCGTCACATGTACAGGGTCGTCGATGTAATAGCAGGCAGGGTAGCAGTGAAATTCTTATGCTCCGAGCTCCAACAGTGCAGGTCAAAGTGAAATGGATGAAACAACAATAATAAATAATTAAAATAGTATCCTCACATATGCATTCCTTTTCTCTATGTGGGTGAGGGCAGTGTTCAGTGCAATGGTGATTATGTTGTTCGTGGATCTGTCAGGGCGGTAGGTGAATTGGAGAGGGTCGAGTGTGTCGGGGAGAGAGGAGGTGATATGGTCTTTGACTAGCCTCTCGAAGCACCATATTATGACGAAAGTGAGTGCGACGGGTCGGTAATCATTTAATTCAGTTACTTTCCCTTTATTGGGCACGGGGATGATAGTGGACTTCTTGAAGCAGAAGGGGCTAACGGCCTGGATGTTTCTTGATACAAAATAGCCATTTAATATTGCTGTTGTGGATGCAGTAGTAGACAGTAGTTGCTAAGAGACCATGTGGAAGTGTAGATATCTGCCAGTTTAATTATACAGTCAGAGCGTGATCATTGGTGAATAATTTACACAATCAATGTGTGATGGAGGGAGAGGAGCATCCCCAATGTCACATCCACATATGGTCTTTGTCACAGCCCAGATAAACACTGAGAAGCTGCCTGCAAATGAATGCAGCCACCTCAGGTAGCAGAGCTCAACCACAGACAAGTGAGAAGCTGCTGTTGTCTCACTCTCGGTGTGAAGTACAAACAAGGATCAAACCAGTTTGGGAAAAGGGAATCCTCAATTTGAGAAATGGATTAAAAACAACAGGGCGTTGCTACAGGAGGTAGGTGTAGCTACCCATACTGTACAGCAGACATTGTTGCAACAGTTCATTAGTTATCAGAGTGGAGGAGAGAACTGTCACAACTCACAGCTCCAGGAATGAACCACTGCTCCATTTTAGAGGGGCACATTTTGAAGTCTGTTTCACTGTGCAAACACTTGTCAGTTAAGCTCTACTGGTTGTCGAGTCCTACCTACTCTCAGAAACACAGACCCTAGGCAACAGCAGTGCCGGAACATTGGTACGTTGTGGGAGGCAGCCCGTCTGTCAAGAGAGACTAAGTCCTACCTGGTGACTGTACATTGAGAGATAACATAGGGTATCACTTATAGACCCTTCAGACAAGTGCCCTTTGACTGGTGCTTTCAGTCATATGAAAGACTCTATTTCAGCCATATGAAACAACATATTCCCTCTATCCAGTCCCAATGTTGGGAGCCCATATATATAGGTAACTGCCCAAATAATGGAAACACTTGAGTAATTGAGGGATAAAACATACAGTATATTGAAAACAGGTGCTTACACATAGGTGTGGTTCCTGGTTAATTAAGAAATGAACATCCCATCATGTTTAGGGTCATGTATAAAAATGCTGGGCAGGCCATTATTTTGGCTATCGTGGCTATGCTCCCATATGACGGCAATGCCCCCATCCACGGGGAACGAGTGGTCACTGAATGGTCACTGAATGGTCACTGAATGGCTTGATGAGCACGAAAATGATGTAAACCATATTTCATGGCCATCTCAGGCACCAGATAACCCAATTGAACACTTATGGGAGATTGTGGAGCAGCGCACGAGACAGTGTTTTCTACCACCATCAACAAAACAGCAAATTATGGAATTTCTCATGGAAGAATGGTGTCGCATCCAATAGAGTTCCAGACACTTGCAGAATCTTATGCCAAGGTGCATGTGCTTTGAAACCTGTTCTGGCTCGTGGTGGCAAATGCCCTATTAAGACACTTTATGTTGGTGTTTCCTTTATTTTGGTAGTTACCTGTATTTCTCCAGAGGAAGTGGGTATATGATAGGGTCCTGCTATCCTGGGTAGTAGGGATATCATTTCTGACCTACTTACAGGTTGAGTGCCCAGGCTGGCCTCTCATATGTAAGGATCTGAGCCATAGCTGAATTATTCATATTTACTGACATTGGTGTGTGCACTGCAGACAGTGATTTAATACTATATCCTTGTAGTTTACATGGGCCTGTCAGTGGGGTGCTTGGGTTTTCATCACACAGTAGAATTGTATGAATGGCTCACAGTCTGAGAGAACACACACACATACAAAGAAGAAGATCCCAGTTACACTGATCCACAACGTGGTCTGTGCATCTGTCCTACATTGTGTTTTACCACAGATGGGGTCCTGTTAGAGCCGGTTAGCCATATTGTATAGAACATAGAAAACAAACAGAGCACCATGTACAGTATATCTATGAAATATGAATATGAATTTATGAGATGAAATATTGTGTTCTTATGATTTATACCTGATTGATACATGTACTGTACATTCCTTTGGTTATTAGTGTACCTTAGAATATGGCTCCCCCTCTTGCACATTCATTGCACTGTGCCAAGTGTGCAGGTGTAGGATAAATGGAAGTTGGGCCTTCTGTAGGAGGAGTCCTAGCTAGATGTGGGAGCAGTAAAGTCTTTTGGCCATATAGTGTCATTTCATTTCAAGTAATCAATGCTTTAAGTTGACCGGGGAATACTTTTTGTTAGAACTAAAAGAAAATAAATACTATTTTTGTTGCATCATATCCCTGGATTTCCCAAGAGTGCTTTTTGCAGTTTGGCATTTGGGAACTTTTAATGTGGGCTGAAACAATCCCAATCAGGCTTGAGTAGTGACTGTGTTTGAATCGTAAAGAAGTCACTACAGGCCCTCTGTCCTGTCAGCAGTGATCCTGCCAGTGATCCTGTAGTGTGAATGCTGGTGTCAGCGCTTGTGTATCAAGGCAGAGGAAGGCAAAGCCTTCTGTCCCCAGTCAACAGACTCTTCTCAATAACAGGAGAGAGGGCTCAGTTGTATAGAGCAGCTGTCTGTCTGTCTATATGTCTCTTGCTCTCTCTGTCACTGGCTCCGCTCACTGATATGTCATCAATACACATCCCCCTGGCCACAGTTCTCTTCTGTCTACTCCATCTCTTCTCATTAGGTCTTCAGGTCAAGTGGTAAATAGATATCTATAAAGTTGTTAGGGAAGAGAATCAAAGGTGAGCGTAAGATAAATTCAGAGATGAAAAATACATTGATTCTATATTGAACATAAATGTCTAATTCCTGCTTATTTTCTGTCCAGTGTATTGATCCACAAATCGCATCACCTGTGGCTGTTACCGTGGAACATTCAGCCTCAGACATACAGTATCTCATTGATTTCATTGCTGTTGGTTTGTGACTGGACTGAGAGAGTCGCTGATAACTTGATGATGATCCCGTACAGGAGGATGGTAAAAGAACAACTGACATTTGACAAAAGAAGCTCTGGAAGGGAAAGCAATTTTAGGAGCTACAGTCTGAGAGCATTTTCTGCCGTGGTAAATGTCATAACAATCACAATTTAGTTAACCTATCGGAAATTGTTTTCCAGGGAGCGATTCATTGCTTCAAACCTATCTTTGTACACTCTTAGAAAAAAGGGTTCCAAAATGGTTCTTTGCGGAGGGATAGGGTCCTACAAAGAATATTCATATTCATCTGAAGAACCCTTTTTGGAAGACGAGGGTTCTTTGTAAGGCAAAGTGTTGTACCTAGAACTTTTAACATCCTAACAACCGTTTTTTGAAGGAAGGGTTCTTTGATGATTCTTTGGGAAGCAAGAAGGATTCTTTCTTCAAAGAACCCTTTTGAATCTGAATAAACTTTTTTATTGTACTTTAAAAAAAAAATGTGCCTGAGCATTAGTGTTTACTTCAGTGTTTAAACCGTAACATCAGGTGTTTGAGTAATCTGATCAGTTTAAAAAGATAGGTGTGAGAATGTTTTAAACTGTAGCTATATGGGAATATTTGTACACATATCTGGTATTCCCTTAATCATTTTACATATACAGTACTGACATAAATATCTTTGCCATGATTTCTGTCTTTCAAATGAGTATTTTCTGGGATTTTATTGAGCAGAGAGTAGGAGAATAGAAGGGGGTATGAATGAACCGGCAGTGTATTGTATGGTACACAGCACATTGGCAAATTTGACCTTGTGTTGATTTTTCAGTGTACCATTTCTCATTTTAATTCAGAAGTTAAATGAACTTAACACTCAACGGTGTAAAATAAACCCAGTGTTGTTGTTAATAACCAGAGTTGAGCGTGATTGTGTCATTGTATTTATAAAAAAATACAAAAAAATTACCCCTTTTCCGTGGTATCCAATTGGTAGTTACAGTCTTGTCCCATCGCTGCAACTCCCGTACAGACTCGGGAGAGGCGAAGGTCGAGAGCCGTGTGGCCTCCGAAACACAACGCAGCCAAGCCACACTGCTCCTTGACTCAATGCCTGCTTAACCCAGAACCAGCCGCACCAATGTGTCGGAGGAAACACCGTACACCTGGCAACCGTGTCAGCATGCATTGCGCCCGGCCTGCCACTGGAGTCGCTAGTGCGCGATAATACAAGAACATCCCTCCTGGCCAAACCCACCCGGACGATGCTGGGCCAATTGTGCGCCGCCCCATGAGTCTCCCGGTCGTGGCCGGCTGCGACAGAGCCTGGACTCGAACCATCTCTAGTGGTACAGCTAGCACTGCGATGCAGTATCTTAGACTCCTGCGATTGTGTCATTTTAACTGTGTAGAGTAAAACATTCAAAACCTTGGCCATCATTATCATATTTCCCAGCATGCTCTATTCACAGTTGTCTGTTTCAATATCTGTGTCTTTGCATGTACATTGGTTGGTTGATTAATGTTATGCTACACAAACATAAATAACATATATTTTTCTGAACTAATCCAATCTGTTAGTAGTTGGACAAATTGCACCCATTACTGAGATGGTTGTTTCAGGTTAGATGATTTAGGTAGTCTCATTACTCAGTCTTCTCTACCCTGGCAGTCATTCTGAATGCAGGTTGCGGGTGATTAAAAGTTAAAATTGTTGGATAGCCTCACTCTTGCTGGATTCCAATAGGAACTACTAATGTTGAAAGCCAGTATAATCTGACTTGCCAGCCTGATGTGGCCTGTAAACCAGGAGTTTACATGCCTTCAAAGAAAGGTCTTATGATAAATGGATTGTCATAAAGAGTTCAATTTTAAATGCTGATAAGGCTGAAGGAATTGTTCATAGAGGGTTCTAGGAAGAACCATTCTACTTAGCACCAAAAAGGGTTCCAGTGTTACCAATGAGACCAAGGTGCAGAGTGGTAGGCGTACATTTTGAATTTATTAAACGAACACCAAAAAACAAGAAAGATAAACGACACGTAAAGTAATGTAGCGCTAAACCAGCAACTAACAAAAACAAGATCCCACAACAGAAAGTGGGAAAAAGGGCTGCCTAAGTATGATTCCCAATCAGAGACAACGATAGACAGCTGCCTCTGATTGGGATCCATACTCGGCCAAAAACAAAGAAATAGACAACATAGAATGCCCACCCCAAATCACACCCTGACCTAACCAAATAGAGAAATAAAACAGCTCTCTAAGGTCAGGGCGTGACATCCAGTTATGTTAAATAAAGATGAAATAAAATACAAAAAATATGACAAACTAAAGAACCTTATATGGTCCTACTTAGCACATGTGTAGGTTAATAAGCTGCTAATCTAGTGCTAAGGACACAGATCTTTTAAGTGTTTCTGAGGGAACCTTTTTAAGCACAGGTTAAAGTTCAATTCAGTACTTTTAAATACAAAAAAGTATGGAGATGCTGTACTAAATTAAAATTGTGAACACCTTTAATTAAACCACTTGAATTGCGAAGAAACAACAGATAAAACATAGGCTGGTACAAACAACACATACTGAACAACAGCTAAAACAGCATAGGCTGGTAAAAACAACACATACCGAACAACAGCTAAAACAGCATAGGCTGGTAAAAACAACACATACCGAACAACAGCTAAAACAGCATAGGCTGGTAAAAACAACACATACCGAACAACAGCTAAAACAGCATAGGCTGGTAAAAACAACACATACTGAACAACAGCTAAAACAGCATAGGCTGGTAAAAACAACACATACCGAACAACAGCTAAAACAGCATAGGCTGGTAAAAACAACACATCGTTGTCAAGCCTGAAGTGATTGAGTGATGGTCTCCTTTGGCTTTGATATTGAGAGATGAGGGAGATGAGGCTGTGTGCTCCACACACAGGGAAATGGCCACAGGCATGGCCCCCTCCTGTCCACACTGGTGATGTCACGTATACTAATGGACAGTTGAAGGTCAGGTCCTTCATCTTACTCTGCAAAGGCCTCAAAAGAGAGCTGTATATTATGTTTATGGTCAACCCTGCATGACACACAGATAGCCAAGAATAGCCAGTCATTCAATGATGCCTCCTCAACTTAAAAAATAACTGCTGAAAACAGATTGATCTGGGGCCATAATACCCATAGACAATGTATCAGTTCTATATCTGTGGTGAAACCATACCAACTCTGTCACGTTCCTGACCTATTTTTATGTTATTTTGATTATGTTTAGTTGGTCAGGGCGTGAGTTGGGGTGGGCATTGTATGTTGTGTGTGTTTTGGTTAGTCTATGGGTGTTGTATGTGTATGGGATAGAGTATTGTTAGGTTGTCTAGTTATGTCTATGGCTGCCTAGATTGGGTCTCAATCAGAGACAGCTGTCATTCATTTGTCTCTGATTGGGAGCCATATTTAAGGTAGCCATAGGCAGTAGGCTTTTGTGGGTAGTTGTCTTGTTTAACGTTTGTTGCTTGTCTGGGCACTTGCGTTATTTAGCTTCACGATCATTTGTTGTTTTGTTTGTTTGTAATAGTGTTTTCGTTTCATGTTCATCTTCGTTCGTTTAATTAAAAGAAGATGGCTTATTTTCCTCATGCTGCGTTTTGGTCCGTCTCTCCTCCACACGATCGTGACAGAACTACCCACCACAACAGGACCAAGCGGATTGAGGAAGGAGGGAAGGAACTAAAGCAATGGAGAGAAGAGGAATGGAGTTGGGAGCAAATTTTCAATGGAGAAGGACCCTGGGCTAAGGTTGGTGTGAATCGCCGCTTGAGGGAGGAGAAGAAGGCAGCCACAGCCCAGGAGCGCTGGTATGAGGAGGCAGCACGTAAGAGAGGCTGGAAGCCCGAGAGGCTCACCCAAAAATTTCTTGGGGGGGGCTAAAGGGGAGTGTGGCGAAGCCGGGTTGGATACCTGAGCCAACTCCCCGGGCTTACCGTGGAGTAAGAGGGCGTCGTACTGGTCAGACACCGTGTTATGCGGTAAAGCGCACGGTGTCCCCAGTACGCGTGCTTAGCCCAGTGCGGGCTATTCCACCTTGCCGCACTGGGAGGGCTAGGTTGGGCATCGAGCCGGATGCCATGAAGCCGGCCCAACGTATCTGGCCTCCAGTACGTCTCCTCGGGCCGGTGTACATGGCACCAGCCTTACAGGTGGTGTCCCCGGTTCGCCTGCATAGCCCAGTGCGGGCTATTCCACCTCGCCGCACTGGCAGGGCTACGGGGACCATTCAACCTGGTAAGGTTGGGGAGGCTCGGTGCTCAAGAGCACGTGTCCTCCTTCACGGTCCGGTATATCCGGCGCCACCTTCCCACCCCAGTCCAGTACCACCAGTGCCTACACCACGCACCAGGCTTCCAGTGCATCTCCAGAGCCCTGTTCCTCTTCCACGCACTCTCCCTATGGTGCGTGTCTCCAGCCCAGTGCCTCCAGTTCCGGCACCACGCACCAAGCCTCCTGTGCGTCTCCAGAGCCCTGGACGCACTGTTCCTTCTCCCCGCACTCGCCCTGAGGTGCGTGTCCTTAGCCCGGTACCTCCAGTTCCGGTACCACGCACCAGGCCTACAGTGCGTCTCAGCCGGCCAGAGTCTGCCGTCTGCCCAGCGGCGCCTGAACTGCCCGTCTGCCCAGCGGCGCCTGAACTGCCCGTCTGCCCAGCGGCGCCTGAACTGCCCGTCTGCCCAGCGGCGCCTGAACTGCCCGTCTGCCCAGCGGCGCCTGAACTGCCCGTCTGCCCAGCGGCGCCTGAACTGCCCGTCTGCCCAGCGGCGCCTGAACTGCCCGTCTGCCCAGCGGCGCCTGAACTGCCCGTCTGCCCAGCGGCGCCTGAACTGCCCGTCTGCCCAGCGGCGCCTGAACTGCCCGTCTGCCCAGCGGCGTCTGAACTGCCCGTCTGCCATACGCCGTCTGAACTGTCCGTCTGCCATGAGCCTGCAAAGCCGCCCGTCTGCCATGAGCCTGCAAAGCCGCCCGTCTGCCATGAGCCTACAGAGCCGTCCGCCAGACCGGATCAGCCAGAGCCTTCCGCCAGACCGGATCAGCCAGAGCCTTCCGCCAGACCGGATCAGCCAGAGCCTTCCGCCAGACCGGATCAGCCAGAGCCTTCCGCCAGACCGGATCAGCCAGAGCCTTCCGCCAGACCGGATCAGCCAGAGCCTTCCGCCAGACCGGATCAGCCAGAGCCTTCCGCCAGACCGGATCAGCCAGAGCCTTCCGCCAGACCGGATCAGCCAGAGCCTTCAGCCAGCCATGACCAGCCAGAGCCGTCAGCCAGCCATGACCAGCCAGAGCCGTCAGCCAGCCATGACCAGCCAGAGCCGTCAGCCAGCCATGACCAGCCAGAGCCGTCAGCCAGCCAGGATCCGCCAGCCAGCCAGGATCCGCCGTCCCTCAGTCCGGAGCTGCCGTCCCTCAGCCCGGAGCTGCCGTCCCTCAGCCCGGAGCTGTCGTCCCTCATCCCGGTGTTGCCCCTTATCCCGGTGCTGCCCCTTATCCCGATGCTGCCCCTTCAGTTAGGTGGGTTTAGTTGGAGGGTGGTCATTGGGGGGGGGATACGGAAGCGGGGAGTGACTATGGTGGTGTGGGGACAGCGTCCAGAGCCGGAGCCACCACCGTGGACAGATGCCCACCCAGACCCTCCCCTAGACTTTTGGTGGTGCGTTCGGAGTACGCACCTTGAGGGGGGGGGTTATGTCACGTTCCTGACCTATTTTTATGTTATTTTGATTATGTTTAGTTGGTCAGGGCGTGAGTTGGGGTGGGCATTGTATGTTGTGTGTGTTTTGGTTAGTCTATGGGTGTTGTATGTGTATGGGATAGAGTATTGTTAGGTTGTCTAGTTATGTCTATGGCTGCCTAGATTGGGTCTCAATCAGAGACAGCTGTCATTCATTTGTCTCTGATTGGGAGCCATATTTAAGGTAGCCATAGGCAGTAGGCTTTTGTGGGTAGTTGTCTTGTTTAACGTTTGTTGCTTGTCTGGGCACTTGCGTTATTTAGCTTCACGATCATTTGTTGTTTTGTTTGTTTGTAATAGTGTTTTCGTTTCATGTTCATCTTCGTTCGTTTAATTAAAAGAAGATGGCTTATTTTCCTCATGCTGCGTTTTGGTCCGTCTCTCCTCCACACGATCGTGACAAACTCTGACTTTGGCTATACTGGAATGGGTCAGTAACCAAAAGGTTGCTGGATCGAATCCCCAAGCTTACAAGGTAAACATCTGTCATTCTGCCCCTGAGCAAAGCAGTTAACCCACTGTTCCCCAGGTACCGAAGATGTGGATGTCGATTAAGGCAGCCCCCTAAACCTCTCTGATTCAGAGGGGTTGGGTTAAATGCGTGAGACACATTTCAGTTGAATGCATTCAGTTGTACAACTGACTAGGTATCCCCCTTTCCTTTCCTATACGTGAGAAACTTACATGACAAGTATAGACCATATATTGTGTTCCATACAGGTTGTAAAAAAGATCAGAATCTCTTAATGGTCTTTTCAGACCTCAGTCTTACCTACAGGTTATGGAACATTTGTTCTGAGTATTTTGTCCGGGAGGTTTCCTCAAGGAAAAAGCCCCACTGCTACGTCAAAGATAATACAACAAAAACACTGTAGTAAATACTACAGTAATGTCTGCAAAATCACTACAGTATACTACAATCTGCAAAACCCCCACAGTAATTACTATAGTATATACTACAAATGTTTTCTTACTGCAGTATTTATACTAATACTACAATATGTCCGCAGAACTACAGTAAATACTATAGTAAAGTCTAAACCCATTAGAACTAGTCTGGACGCATCTCTTTTTTCACCCTGTTCTGTCAGCACCTCTTGCAGTAGTGTAATTGGAGCCTTGGGGTTTGGGGCTGTGTGGTGACTCATCTGTGTCGCCTCTCAGCAAGTAATAATGACCGAACACTGATCTGGCACAAACCTTTAATAGGTTTAACGGCACTTCTACCCCAGGAGGATGTTATTCGAAGAGATTTCAAAATAATTGTTCATGGCTCAAGGATGAAGTTATGATGAATGAAGAAATGATCCATTCTTGAGGCAAAAACAACACATTTTATAAGTAAATGGAAAATGTATTAAGAACCATCCTGAGCCACAATGATATGGCTCAGTAAAGGTATGTTATCTGTGACGCCAAGTGATAGCATGGCTGCTGACTGCTTTGGCACCGGTTCTGTCATGGTCCTGCTAGGACACTCTAGTTAATTAGCTGTTGGGAAGTGGAGTGTCTTGTTCTTATAAGCCTGTTGTTGGGTGATCAAAGCCCTTTGTCGATCTAACTAAGCCACTCCATGAGTGGCTAGAGGGAGCGCTGCTGTCAGATTGTGGAGTGGCAACTGACACACACAAAGTATGGCACCACATTTCATCCTGAGAGACAATCACAAAATCAATTTGAGAAAATACCCCTATGTTAGTTTCACAATGCAGCAACAATATTGCTTTGTTCCTATTCAACCAAGCAGAAGCTGAGAGAATCAATTCAAAATAATGAAAATGTTTACTGTTTTAATATTCGTTCTATATACAAAACGGAAATGAGATTAGGGAAACTTAGAAAACTTTGCCCACAAGTAGGCCTACAACAGGCAATTACAATAAAGGTGATGGTAGTTTGAATTTCAAATCAAATCACATTTTATTTGCTTCGTAAACAACAGGTATGGACTAACAGTGAAATGCTAACTTCCCAACAATGCAGAGTGGAAGAAAATAGAGAAATAATAGAATAGTAAAACACTTAACCTGTGCCCCCACACATTGACTCTGTATCAGTACCCCCTGTTTGTAGCCTCGCTACTGTTATTTTTTTGTTGTTCCTTAATTATTTGTTATTTTTCTATTTTTCTATTATTTATTATTTATTTATTTCTTACTCCAGAGGGTGTTGTGGTCTGCCCAACGCATCACCGGGGACACACTGCCTGCCCTCCAGGTCACCTACAGCACCCAATGTCACAGGAAGGCCAAAAGATCATCAAGGACATCAAGCACCCGAGCCACGACCTGTTCACCTCGCTATCATCCAGAAGGCTAGGTCAGTACAGGTGCCTCAAAGCTGGGACCGAGAGACTGAAAAACAGCTTCTATCTCAAAGCCGCCAGCCGGGTACCAACCGGTTATTCAACCCTGCACCTTTGAGGCTGCTGCCTTATATACATAGACATGGAATCACTGGCCACTTTAACAATGGAACACTAGTCACTTTAATAATGTTGACATAGTGCTTTATTCATGTCATATGTATATACTGTATTCTACTGTATTTGAGTCTATGCCACTCCGACACTGCTCATCCTAATATTTATATATTCCTTAATTCCATTCTTTTACTTTTAGGTTGTGTGTATTGTTGTGAATTGTGAGACACTACTGCACGGGAGCTAGGAACACAAGCATTTCGCTACACCCGCAATAACATCTGCTAAATATGTGTGTGAGAAATAACATTTGATTTGATTTCATAGTATTTCAACCACATACAATATTCATCCAAGCCAAACTGAAATCTTATCAGAAAAATGTGGGTCATTTTCACAGCTATCTATTTCCTTACAACCAGTCAAACTTGGACATTTTTCACAGAAAATCTTTCCCATTTTTTTGCATTTTCTCCCCAGTCCCTAAACTCTTTCCTCTGTGAAAGAAGATGAGATGAGAACCTTACCGATGTCAACTAGATTGATGCATTCATTCCATTAATGTATGACATTATTCTGATGAACAAGAGTTTATTTAGTCTTCTAGGGCAAAATAGTGTATAATGAGAGAAGAGACGCTGCATGTATGTACTTATAGATTAAAGATGACTAACAAATAGCCTACCAAAATGTTGGAAATTATAAGCAGAAACGTATTAATCAGGCAAAACAAAATCCCGCAACACCTGTCCAAAAAACTTTCTGCCATCTCTGACTATAGCCTACAGCACATTTTCTGTATTAGCGGGTTAGAGTCAGCTGCCGGCCTCAGATATTCACTTTATCACATATAGTTGAGCGGTTGAGCGGTTGCAGATGGGTTAATAGCAACAGCAGGTCGGTGCAGGTGAACAAACAGCTGACCCTCGCACCACTAATAAGGAGGTAAACACCGTATACCTACTTATTTTTCAGTGGGAATTGCATATAGGCCTACTCACTTCTAAATTCTCACTGATATGTATCAAAATAGTGTAGTTGAGGTATACACTGTATCAATTAATAAGACTGATGAAACAGATCAGAATGTTTAACATGTTAATAAACTATTATTTCTTCACATTTTAGGCACATGCAATGTACATGGCGGTACCTGTGAATGTTCCAAATGTCACGCCCTGGCCATAGAGAGGCTTTTATTCTCTATTTTGGTTAGGCCAGGGTGTGACTAGGGTGGGCATTCTAGTTTCTTTATTTCTATGTTTTCTAGTTCTTTGTGTTTGGCGTCGTGTGGTTCTCAATCAGAGGCAGCTGTCTATCGTTGTCTCTGATTGGGAATCATACTTAGGCAGCCTTTTTTCCTTTCGCATTGGTGGGTAGTTATCTTTGTTAGTGGCACTATTGCCCAAGTTAAGCTTCACGGTCGTTTCCTTGTTTTGTTGGCGACATTCATTTCAAATAAAAGAAATGTACGCTCACCACGCTGCACCTTGGTCTCCTTCTGACGATGGCTGTGACACCAAAATGCAATTTGCGGGAAAACACTGTTCTAAAATGCGCATGCGAGCGGTTCCTTGGAGAGACATAGAAATATCTGTTAGAAGTGTAAAAAGAGCAGGGGATTTAAAGATTCAACAACTATCAGGGGTTGCTAATATGAGTAGGATAATGCCTTTGGCTGCTAGACAATTAAAGACAGTTGAAAGAAAACCAATAGAACAGCATATGAGTAAGTCTTTATAAAAAGAATTGCCTCCACATTTCTATGGTGGGCTATATTTGCCATTGGCTACTTTGAAGCAGGGTAAGACATGCCTCGTAATACAGTATGAAGTAAAATGTCCAGGTTTCAAACAAAATCTATCAGTGCTAATGATAGGCCTAACTGTCTGGTAGATGGAAAGGCTTTCCCAAAAACATTCACTATTAAATGTTAACTAGCAAACGTTAACAAAAAGTATACATTACTTAGATGTTTCCCAGACCTCAAAAGTGGTCTCCTGATGTGGTTTAAGCATTGTTATGGACTTAGAAAATACAATTTTATTGTTTTTCTGAAGAAGAAAAAAAGTGTGACTGAAGACTGTGAATTTCTGACTCAGTTGACAGCCTCATGTGTCTGTTTCAATAATATGCCTACTATTAGCTTACTTGCACAGTAACCTACAGCTTGGGATGTTGGACTGACTGAATGACCAATGTGTGATTCATTATTTTAGGACTTTTAGAGTGTATGTCAATGTTTCTCAGAATCTTTCACACAGGCCACCTTTCCTTCGCCTGGCAGGCCGTTTGGGAAACATTTGGCAAGATTAGATTATACCCACTTCTCCAGGCACCACTACAACACTGTGTGAGCGATAGTCATTAAACAGGTTACCTTGGTGTTCTTGGGCACAGGGACTAGGGTGGTCTGCTTGAATTTCAACAGCTCCTTACTATTTGAATAATATTCTAATTCACTCTTTCACTGTTGGGTTTCATATGCAGGTTGAGTCAGTTGAGCTCACAATCTAAACGGGGTCTTGAGAAGAACAACAAATGCTGTGCGTAGGGAGACTGGAGGAGGTTCCGACTCGTGCACTATCTGTGGCCGCAGAGGTCACACTGCCGGTCGGTGCCAGGTTGGTTCCTCTGGGGATCGAGGCAGCAGGCAGGACACTCTGAGGTGTCATCCCAGGTGAGCCGGCACCCATCTCACCCAGAGCCCTCTGTTGCAGACATGTTTTTGTATGTTTCTTTCCCTGAGTTTTTCCCGCATTCCCAGCAGAAGGTGCTCGTCGATTCAGGTGCAGCTGGGAATTTTATAGACAGATCGTTCGCCCTTAGTTTAGGGATCCCCATTGTTCCCGTGGCTGTGCCCTTCCCCGTTCACGCCTTAGACAGTTGACCATTAGGGTCAGGGTTGATTAGGGAGGCCACCGCTCCTCTGGGTATGGTGACGCAGGGGGGTCACAAGGAGAGAATTAGTCTCTTCCTCATTGACTCTCCTGCGTTTCCCGTGGTGCTAGGCCTACCCTGGTTAGCTTGTCATGACGACACTGTTTTTCACGGCAACGGAGGGCTCTCACGGGGTGGTCGCGAGAGTGCTCGGGAGGTGTTTAGGGGTTTCCGTTGGTGCTACTACGGTGGAAAGTCCAGACCAGGTCTCCACCGTGTGCATTCCCCCTGAATATGCCAATTTGGCTCTCGCCTTCTCCAAAAAGAAGGCGAATCAATTACCACCCCATCGACGGGGCGATTGTGCGATAAATCTCCTGGTAGACGCTGCACTTCCCAGGAGTCACGTGTATCCCCTCTCACAGGCGGAGACGGCGGCTATGGAAACATATGTCTCCGAATCCCTGCGTCAGGGGTACATTCGGTCCTCCACTTCACCCGCCTCCTCGAGTTTCTTTTTTGTGAAGAAGGAGGGAGGTCTGCGCCCGTGTATTGACTACCGAGGCCTAAATCAGATCACGGTGAGGTACAGTTATCCGCTACCTCTTATCGCCATGGCGATTGAGTCAACGCACGGTGCGCGCTTCTTCACCAAACTAGATGTCAGGAGTGCTTACAACCTGGTGCCTATCCGAGAGGGAGACAAGTGGAAGACGGCGTTCCGGACCACCTCAGGGCATTATGAGTACCTCGTAATGCCGTGATGAATGCTCCATCAGTCTTCCAAGCCTTTGTAGACGAGATTGTCAGGGACCTGCACGGGCAGGGTGTAGTGGTGTATATTGATGATATTCTGATATACTCCGCTACACGTGCCGAGCATGTGTCCCTGGTGCGTAGGGTGCTTGGTCGACTGTTGGAACATGACCTGTATGTCAAGGCTGAGAAATGCCTGTTCTTTCAGCAGTCCGTCTCCTTCCTAGGGTACCACATTTCCACCTCGGGGGTGGAGATGGAGAGTGACCGCATTTCAGCCATGCGTAATTGGCCGACTCCCACCACGGTAAAGGAAGTGCAGCGGTTCCTAGGGTTTTCCCATTACTACCGGAGGTTTATCCGGGGTTTTCGTCAGGTAGCGGCTCCCATTACCTCACTGCTGAAGGGGGGCCCAGTACGCTTGCAGTGGTCGGCTGAGGCGGACAGGGCTTTTGGTCACCTAAGGGCTCTGTTTACCTCGGCTCCCGTGCTGGCCCATCCAGATCCCTCTTTGGCGTTCATAGTGGAGGTGGACGCGTCCGAGGCTGGGATAGGAGCCGTGCTCTCTCAGCTCCGCCCCTGTGCCTTCTTCTCGAAGAAGCTCAGCCCGGCGGAGTGAAACTATGACGTGGGGAACCGGGAGCTGTTGGCTGTCGTCAAGGCTCTGAAGGCGTGGAGACATTGGCTTGAGGGGGCTAAACACCAGAATGTGGGCAGGTTTCTGCGGTCGTATTGCCAGGATCGGCCGGGGGAGTGGGCAGCGTTCGTGCCCTGGGCCGAGATGGATCAGAACTCGCTCCGCCACTCCTCCACTAACCTCTCCCCCTTCCAGTGTGTACTGGGGTACCAGCCGATTCTGGCGCCTTGGCATCAGAGTCAGACCGAGGCTCCTGCGGTGGACAACTGGTTCAGGCGAGCGGAGGAAACATGGGACGCCGCCCATGTTCACCTCCAGCGGGCCGTTTGCTGCATCAGAAAGCCAGCACAGACCGTCACAGCAGTGAGGCCCCGGTGTTCATCTGGATCGCCCTACGCCTCGCCCTCCGGGTCGTCCCCGAGGCCGGCGTCGGCACGCTGCTGGAGCCGCGCGTCAAGTAGAGTCAGTATAAATGTGTGTGAGTGTTATGTGTGTGTTGGAGTGTCAGTGTGTGTGAGTGTGAGACTAAATTAAAATTAAATACAAATCATGACGGATTTGACGAATATCCACTTTGTTAGATCAGATTTGTTGAATGTGGGCCAAACCCGTGTCCTTCTTTTATCCCCCGACGGTCTGTGTTCCATTGATCTCTGCATCAGGTTACCACGACAATGGTCGCAACAACAGGGTCAAAGTTGATTGTCTCTTGCTCAGTTGCCCCCTCAGTAATGGCTACATAAAAGGTGAATGCCGGAAAGAAAGAGATAAAGATAGAGCTGTTTGAAAGGGGATCATATAAACATTACCCAAACTTCAGCCAAAAACAAAGTACATCTTAATGAGAACGTGTTCAGACAGTCATCACTACATATTCAGCCTCTATGACACATCTGTTTGACAGTATCTGCTTTTGCAGAGCCTCCCTGTAATCGTGATAATAAGAATTTGAGTTTGAAATAATATGAAATATTTTATTTATTTATTTTATTTTACCTTTAATATGAAATATGTGGAGGACATGGAGACAAATCATCATAGATACAATGTGACAATGACCTTGAGGCTAGAAGTAGATTGTTGCCAAGACAGGGAAACAAATAGGAACATGAGGAGGGCATTCAACCATACTCACATTGGTTAGTTTAAGCCAGACCCAATCCACATTACCACACTCAACTCTGAGTGCCTGCACATTGAGATATGTTATTTGTGATTCAAGGTTCAAGATATTGAGCAGCCTTGTGCGTCCCAATATTGAATTAATGTATTTTATGTTGTTGTGCAAGGGCTTCAGGCTTCATAACAAACATACACAAACAACCCTTGCCTTAACATGAATCATCCTGTCGAGAACAATTACATTTCTATATCCTGTCTCTGAGAGTCCTTTCAAGGGAAGGATCAACATTGATCAACATTACTGTGGGCCCAAAATGTTAGTCTGAAAACCATTGTCTACTTTCTGCCCAATTCTCTTGTACTCCTGAGTTGTTTTTTACATCTGAATTGGAGTTTAGGACATATTAGAGGCTAACATAAGTAACCCTTGTCCTGGTGAGGTATTTCACTGAGTAATTAAAACACTCAGACACGCTTTAATTACAGCTCATCAGCCCTGCATCCCAAATGGCACCCTATTCCCTATTTAGTGCACTACCTTTGACCAGGGCCCTTTTGACCATATATTCCCTATATAGTGCACTACCTTTGACCAGGGCCCTTTTGACCATATATTCCCTATATAGTGCACTACCTTTGACCAGGGCCCTTTTGACCATATATTCCCTATATAGTGCACTACCTTTGACCAGGGCCCTTTTGACCATATATTCCCTATATAGTGCACTACCTTTGACCAGGGCCCTTTTGACCATATATTCCCTATATAGTGCACTACCTTTGACCAGGGCCCTTTTGACCATATATTCCCTATATAGTGCACTACCTTTGACCAGGGCCCTTTTGACCATATATTCCCTATATAGTGCACTACCTTTGACCAGGGCCCTTTTGACCATATATTCCCTATATAGTGCACTACCTTTGACCAGGGCCCTTTTGACCATATATTCCCTATATAGTGCACTACCTTTGACCAGGGCCCTTTTGACCATATATTCCCTATATAGTGCACTACCTTTGACCAGGGCCCTTTTCACCATATATTCCCTATATAGTGCACTACCTTTGACCAGGGCCCTTTTGACCATATATTCCCTATATAGTGCACTACCTTTGACCAGGGCCCTTTTGACCATATATTCCCTATGTAGTGCACTACCTTTGACCAGGGCCCTTTTGACCATATATTCCCTATGTAGTGCACTACCTTTGACCAGGGCCCATTTGACCATATATTCCCTATGTAGTGCACTACCTTTGACCAGGGCCCTTTTGACCATATATTCCCTATGTAGTGCACTACCTTTGACCAGGGCCCTTTTGACCATATATTCCCTATGTTGTGCACTATATAGGGAATAAGCTGCCATTTGGGGTGCACACAAAGTGTAGAAGGCTCTAATGAGCCGGATGGGGAATGTCAGACAGACAGGGTGAACTAACCAACTAAGTGATAGCTCTAGCGGCCACTTGTTCACCCACTCCCTCCATCACTCCATCACTCTATGTGCATCCCAAATGGCATTCTATTCCCTACAATGTGGGCTACTTTTGACCAGAGCCATATGGGCCCAAAAGTTGTGCATTATATGGGGAATATGGTGCCATTTTGAACGTAGAATCTGTCTTCAGGCATGAAGAGAGGAGAAGAGCAGGCTGGCAGGAAGAACTAAACTCAAACTGGGCGGCCATATTGCCGTGGCACAGCTGTGCTAATTGTTTTGTCAGCCAGTGATCCATCCCTGGTAAATCAATTTGAGCCTGGTGTCAGTAGTGTCTGCCTGTATCCAAGTCAGGGTTGGCTGCGCAGCCCACTCAGCCTTGACCATCCATGTATACCTCACATGGTTCATTACCTACAATGTTGACCAATCACTCTTCTGAACAGTGACTTTAAAATGCAGTTCATTCTTTGGTTTACAGAGTATTATTCAAATAACTTTTAAATCAGTGAGCAGTAAGGCATTAGAAGGGCTGCACATTATGTACAGTCCAAGCTACAAGTGGTCTTCCAATTTTTAAACGAGTACACTTGATATACGATGTTGTGACAGAAAATAATTTTATGTTGTTGGAACCATTTTCAAAACCCAATTCCTGGCAAAAACACCCTACCAGGAACACTAATGGAAGTGAGAGGAGACAGAACCCTATTTGCTAGCTTATCTAGTTCCTCAGTCCATCTATTAGTCTGGCACCTCAGACCTATCTCTCTGTTAACTGGCCTATCTAAATGCCAGTGCCAGTAACTAGGTGTCATGAGACGCACCGCTGGTGCGAGAGGTGCCCACTAATGTGTATGTCTATGGAGGTGTCTTAGTGAGGCGTTACACAGACTGACTAATAAACACTACCACATGAAAGCCAATTCATAGCTATGACTAGTCTACCATGGAAAATTTTTGCAAAACGTCTGAGTTTTCCAAAGTGCAAAAGAACATTGACTAATACGAAGGCTGCAGCTGGAGAATTGTAAGAAAGCCTTGAGAGGAGAATCAAGAAAAAAGTTACATTGCATTGTTGTACTGCAAAATATAGCCCAACATTCAAAAAGACTGTTAATTATAATTTGATACTTTGTGTAATGCTTAAGCTGCACCCTTGACCTGTCTGTTACCAACCTCTACATTCCCTTAGCCTTAGCTTTTCCTAAGCCAACATACCCCATGTCTGAAAGTTCTCTTAGCTTTTCAGCCAGACAATAGGGACACACCGCCAGCCCGGTTCTACTGCTAGCTGTGCTCTAAGAATGCAAAGCTACACTGACAATCAGGGCTTACTACGAGGTCTCTCAAGCACTGTATCTTCAGGGTTTAACACAAGAGAGTTTCAAGTTTCAAGTTTTAATATCATGTGCATAAATACAGTGAAATGCATTTCTTGCCAGCTACTATCCCAACAATGCAGTAATCAAAATCAATGTAGTAGTACAAATAACAAGTTAGAACAAAAACCCACAAGAAATAAAAATAAGAAGAACACGAGAAGTAAGTAAGCTATACCATATTTACAATGTGCAGGGATACTGGAGTGATATAGGTAGATACAGTGCCTTCAGAAAGTATTCACACCCCTTGACTCTTTCAAACATTTTGTTGTGTTACAAATTGGGATTAAAATTGATTTAATTGTAATTTTTCTAATGTCAATATTAATATATATACAGTGGGGCAAAAAAGTATTTAGTCAGTCACCAATTGTGCAAGTTCTCCCACTTAATAAGATGAGAGAGGCCTGTAATTTTCATCATAGGTACACTTCAACTATGACAGACAAAATGAGAAAAAAAAATCCTGAAAATCACATTGTAGGATTTTTAATGAATTTATTTGCAAATTATGGTGGAAAATAAGTATTTGGTCACCTACAAACAAGCAAGATTTCTGGCTCTCACAGACCTGTAACTTCTTCTTTAAGAAGCTCCTCTGTCCTCCACTCGTTACCTGTATTAATGGCACCTGTTTGAACTTGTTATCAGTATAAAAGACCTGTCCACAACCTCAAACAGTCACACTCCAAACTCCACTATGGCCAAGACCAAAGAGCTGTCAAAGGACACCAGAAACAAAATTGTAGACCTGCACCAGGCTGGGAAGACTGAATCTGCAATAGGTAAGCTGCTTGGTTTGAAGAAATCAACTGTGGGAGCAATTATTAGGAAATGGAAGACATACAAGACCACTGATAATCTCCCTCGATCTGGGGCTCCATGCAAGATCTCACCCCGTGGGGTCAAAATGATCACAAGAACGGTGAGCAAAAATCCCAGAACCACACGGGGGGACCTAGTGAATGACCTGCAGAGAGCTGGGACCAAAGTAACAAAGCCTACCATCAGTAACACACTACGCCGCCAGGGACTCAAATCCTGCAGTGCCAGACGTGTCCCCCTGCTTAAGCCAGTACATGTCCAGGCCCGTCTGAAGTTTGCTAGAGAGCATTTGGATGATCCAGAAGAAGATTGGGAGAATGTCATATGAAACCAAAATATAACTTTTTGGTAAAAACTCAACTCGTCGTGTTTGGAGGACAAAGAATGCTGAGTTGCATCCAAAGAACACCATACCTACTGTGAAGCATGGGGGTGGAAACATCATGCTTTGGGGCTGTTTTTCTGCAAAGGGACCAGGACGACTGATCCGTGTAAAGGAAAGAATGAATGGGGCCATGTATCGTGAGATTTTGAGTGAAAACCTCCTTCCATCAGCAAGGGCATTGAAGATGAAACGTGGCTGGGTCTTTCAGCATGACAATGATCCCAAACACACCGCCCGGGCAACGAAGGAGTTGCTTCGTAAGAAGCATTTCAAGGTCCTGGAGTGGCCTAGCCAGTCTCCAGATCTCAACCCCATAGAAAATCTTTGGAGGGAGTTGAAAGTCCGTGTTGCCCAGCAACAGCCCCAATACATCACTGCTCTAGAGGAGATCTGCATGAAGGAATGGGCCAAAATACCAGCAACAGTGTGTGAAAACCTTGTGAAGACTTACAGAAAACATTTGACCTCTGTCATTGCCAACAAAGGGTATATAACAAAGTATTGAGATAAACTTTTGTTTATCTCAATGTAAGCACAACCCCCACCTGTGGACGTCGGGCCCTCATACCACCCTCATGGAGTCTGTTTCTGACCGTTTGAGAAGACACATGCACATTTGTGGCCTGCTGGAGGTCATTTTGCAGGGCTCTGGCAGTGCACCTCCTTGCACAAAGGCGGAGGTAGCGGTCCTGCTGCTGGGTTGTTGCCCTCCTACGGCCTCCTCCACGTCTCCTGATGTACTGGCCTGTCTCCTGGTAGCGCCTCCATGCTCTGGACACTACGCTGACAGACACAGCAAACCTTTTTGCCACAGCTCGCATTGATGTGCCATCCTGGATGAACTGCACTACCTGAGCCACTTGTGTGGGTTGTAGACTCCGTCTCATGCTACCACTAGAGTGAGAGCACCGCCAGCATTCAAAAGTGACCAAAACATCAGCCAGGAAGCATAGGAACTGAGAAGTTGTCTGTGGTCACCACCTGCAGAATCACTCCTTTTTTGGGGGTGTCTTGCTAATTGCCTATAATTTCCACCTTTTGTCTATTCCATTTGCACAACAGCATGTGAAATTTATTGTCAATCAGTGTTGCTTCCTAAGTGGACAGTTTGATTTCACAGAAGTGTGATTGACTTGGAGTTACATTGTGTTGTTTAAGTGTTCCCTTTATTTTTTTGAGCAGTGTATATATAGATTAAATAAGTATTCACCCCCCTGAGCCAATACATGTTAGAAACACCTTAAGGCAGCGATTACAGCTGTAAGGCTTCTTGGGTAAGTCTCTAAGAGCTTTGTATACCTGGATTGTACAATATTTGTCCATTATCCTATAAAAATCATTTCTCTCCGGCAACTGAGTTAGGAAGGATGCCTGTATCTTTGTAGTGACTTGTTGTATTGATACACCGTGCAAAGACTAAATAATAACTTCAGCATGCTGAAAGAGATATTCAGCGTCTGCTTTTTTACATTTGAGATAAATACAGATAATTTTATGTGTGCGATACAGAGATGTGGAAGTCATTCAAAAATCATGTTAACAACTATTATTGCACACAGAATGAGTCCATGCAACTTATTATGTAATTTGTTTTGTTAACATTTTTACTCCTGAACCTATTTAGGCTTGCCATAATAACAAAGGGCTTGAATACTTTTTGACTCAAGATTTTTCAGCTTTTCATTCATTATTAATGTAGAAAATGTGCTACAAAGAAATGTCCACTTTGACATTATGCTGTATTGTGTGTAGATCAATAACACAACATCTCAATGTATTTTAAATCCAGACCGTAACACATCAAACTGTGGAAAAAGTTAAGGGGTTTGAATACTTTCTGAATCCACTGTATATATAGGGTTAAGGTGATTAGGCATCAGAATATATGATAAACAGAGTAGCAGCAGCGTAGAGTGAATTTGGAAAGTATTCAGACCTCTTAACTTTTCCACATTTTGTTATGTTACAACCTTATTCTAAAATTGATGAAGAAAAAAGTGTACTTAATCTATCTACACACAATACCCCATAATGACAAAGCAAAAACAGGTTTTTAGAAATGTAAGAAAATGTAGTGCTAATAAAATACAGAAATAGCTTATTTACATAAGCATCCAGACCCTTTGCTATGAGAATCGAAATTGAGCTCAGATGCATCCTGTTTCCATTGATCATCCTTGAGATGTTTCTACAACTTGATTGGAGTCCACCTGTGGCAAATTCCATTGATTGGACATGATTTGGAAAGGCACACATCTGTCTACAGTATATAAGGTCCCACAGTTGACAGTGCATGTCTGAGCAAAAACCAAGCCATGGGGACGAAGGAATTGGCCGAAGAGCTCCGAGTCAGGATTGTGTCGAGGCACAGATCGGGGGAAGGGTACTAAAAAATGTCTGCAGCATTGAAGGTCCCTGTCACGTTCCTGACCTATTTTTATGTTATTTTGATTATGTTTAGTTGGTCAGGGCGTGAGTTGGGGTGGGCATTGTATGTTGTGTGTGTTTTGTTTAGTCTATGGGTGTTGTATTGTGTATGGGATAGATAATTGTGAGGTTGTCTAGTTATGTCTATGGCTGCCTGGATTGGGTCTCAATCAGAGACAGCTGTCATTCATTTGTCTCTGATTGGGAGCCATATTTAAGGTAGCCATAGGCAGTAGGCTTTTGTGGGTAGTTGTCTTGTTTAACGTCTGTTGCTTGTCTGTGCACTTGCGTTATTTAGCTTCACGATCATATGTTGTTTTGTTTGTTTGTATAGTGTTTTCGTTTCATGTTCATCTTCGTTCATTTAATTAAAAGAAGATGGCTTATTTTCCTCATGCTGCGTTTTGGTCCGAATCTCTTCCACACGATCGTGACAGAACTACCCACCACAACAGGACCAAGCGGATTGAGGAAGGAAGGCAAGAACAACAGCAATGGGGAAAAGAGGAATGGACTTGGGAGGAGATCCTGGACGGCAAAGGACCCTGGACTCAGCCAGGGGAATATCGCCGTCCCAAAGCGGAGCTGGAGGCAGCGAAAGCGGAGAGGATGTTCTATGAGGCAAAAGCACGTAAGAGCGGCTGGAAGCCCGAGAGGCTCACCCAAAAATTTCTTGGGTGGGGGCTAAAGGGGAGTGTGGCGAAGCCGGGTTGGATACCTGAGCCAACTCCCCGGGCTTACCGTGGAGTGAGAGGGCGTCGTACTGGTCAGACACCGTGTTATGCGGTGGAGCGCACGGTGTCCCCAGTACGCGTGCTTAGCCCAGTGCGGGCTATTCCACCTTGCCGCACTGGGAGGGCTAGGTTGGGCATCGAGCCGAGTGCCATGAAGCCGGCCCTACATATCTGGCCTCCAGTACGTCTCCTCGGGCCGGTGTACATGGCACCAGCCTTACAGGTGGTGTCCCCGGTTCGCCTGCATAGCCCAGTGCGGGCTATTTCACCTCGCCGCACTGGCAGGGCTACGGGGACCATTCAACCTGGTAAGGTTGGGGAGGCTCGGTGCTCAAGAGCACGTGTCCTCCTTCACGGTCCGGTATATCCGGCGCCACCTTCCCACCCCAGTCCAGTACCACCAGTGCCTACACCACGCACCAGGCTTCCAGTGCATCTCCAGAGCCCTGTTCCTCTTCCACGCACTCTCCCTATGGTGCGTGTCTCCAGCCCAGTGCCTCCAGTTCCGGCACCACGCACCAAGCCTCCTGTGCGTCTCCAGAGCCCTGGACGCACTGTTCCTTCTCCCCGCACTCGCCCTGAGGTGCGTGTCCTTAGCCCGGTGCCTCCAGTTCCGGTACCACGCACCAGGCCTATAGTGCGTCTCAGCCGGCCAGAGTCTGCCGTCTGCCCAGCGGCGCCTGAACTGCCCGTCTGCCCAGCGGCGCCTGGGCTGCCCGTCTGCCCAGCGGCGCCTGAACTGCCCGTCTGCCCAGCGGCGCCTGAACTGCCCGTCTGCCCAGCGGCGCCTGAACTGCCCGTCTGCCCAGCGGCGCCTGAACTGCCCGTCTGCCATACGCCGTCTGAACTGTCCGTCTGCCATGAGCCTGCAAAGCCGCCCGTCTGCCATGAGCCTGCAAAGCCGCCCGTCTGCCATGAGCCTACAGAGCCGTCCGCCAGACAGGAGCCGCTAGAGCCTTCCGCCAGACCGGATCAGCCAGAGCCTTCCGCCAGACCGGATCAGCCAGAGCCTTCCGCCAGACCGGATCAGCCAGAGCCTTCCGCCAGACCGGATCAGCCAGAGCCTTCCGCCAGACCGGATCAGCCAGAGCCTTCCGCCAGACCGGATCAGCCAGAGCCTTCCGCCAGACCGGATCAGCCAGAGACTTCCGCCAGACCGGATCAGCCAGAGCCTTCCGCCAGACCGGATCAGCCAGAGCCTTCCGCCAGACCGGATCAGCCAGAGCCTTCAGCCAGCCATGACCGTCCAGAGCCGTCAGCGAGCCATGACCGTCCAGAGCCGTCAGCGAGCCATGACCGTCCAGAGCCGTCAGCGAGCCATGACCGTCCAGAGCCGTCAGCGAGCCATGACCGTCCAGAGCCGTCAGCGAGCCATGACCGTCCAGAGCCGTCAGCGAGCCATGACCGTCCAGAGCCGTCAGCGAGCCATGACCGTCCAGAGCCATCAGCCAGCCATGACCGTCCAGAGCCGTCAACCAGCCAAGAGCGTCCAGAGCCAGCCAGCCAGGATCCGCCAGTCATTCTGGTGTTGCCCCTCATTCTGGTGTTGCCCCTCATTCTGGTGTTGCCCCTCATTCCGGTGTTGCCCCTCATTCCGGTGCTGCTCCTTATCCTGATGATGCCCCTTAATTTAGGTGGGGTTATTTGGAGGGTGGGCATTGTGAGGGGGATAAAGAAGCGGGGATTGATTATGGTGGGGTGGGGACCTCGCCCTCAGCCTGAGCCACCACCGTGGACAGATGCCCACCCAGACCCTCCCCTAGACTTTTGGTGGTGCGTTCGGAGTACGCACCTTGAGGGGGAAGGGTTATGTCACGTTCCTGACCTATTTTTATGTTATTTTGATTATGTTTAGTTGGTCAGGGCGTGAGTTGGGGTGGGCATTGTATGTTGTGTGTGTTTTGTTTAGTCTATGGGTGTTGTATTGTGTATGGGATAGATAATTGTGAGGTTGTCTAGTTATGTCTATGGCTGCCTGGATTGGGTCTCAATCAGAGACAGCTGTCATTCATTTGTCTCTGATTGGGAGCCATATTTAAGGTAGCCATAGGCAGTAGGCTTTTGTGGGTAGTTGTCTTGTTTAACGTCTGTTGCTTGTCTGTGCACTTGCGTTATTTAGCTTCACGATCATTTGTTGTTTTGTTTGTTTGTATAGTGTTTTCATTTCATGTTCATCTTCGTTCATTTAATTAAAAGAAGATGGCTTATTTTCCTCATGCTGCGTTTTGGTCCGAATCTCTTCCACACGATCGTGACAGTCCCGAAGAACACAGTGGCCTCCATCATTCTTAAATGGAAGACGTTTGGAACCACCAAGACTCTTCCTAAGCTGGACGCCCGGCCAAACTGAGCAATCGGGGAGAAGGGCCTTGGTCAGGCAGGTGACCAAGAACCTGATGGTCCCTTTGACAGAGCTCTAGAGTTCCTCTGTGGAGATGGGAGAACATTACAGAATGAATCTCTACAGCACTCCACCAATAAGGACTTTATGGTAGAGTGGCCAGACGGAAGCCACTTCTCAGTAAAAGGCACATGGCAGCCCGCTTGGAGTACACCAAAAGTCACCTAAAGGACTCTCAGACCATAAGAAACAAGAATCTCTGGTCTGATGAAACCGAGTTTGAACTATTTTGCCTGAATGGCAAGCGTCACGTCTGGAGAAAACCTTGCACCATCCCTACGGTGAAGCATGGTGGTGGCAGCATCATGCTGTTGTGATGTTCTTCAGCGGCAGTGACACTAGTTAGGATCAAGGGAAAAATGTACGTAGCAAAGTACAGTCGTGGCAAAATGTTTTGAGAATGACACAAATATTAATTTTCACAAAGTCTGCTGCCTCAGTTTGTATGATGGCAATTTTCATATGCTCCAGCTGACATCATGTCAGTGATTCTCTCGTTAAGACAGGTGTGAGTGTTGACGAGGACAAGGCTGGAGATCACTCTGTCATGCTGATTGAGTTCGAATAACAGACTGGAAGCTTCAAAAGGAGGGTGGTGCTTGGAATCATTGTTCTTCCTCTGTCAACCATGGTTACCTGCAAGGAAACATGTGCCGTCATCATTGCTTTGCACAAAAAGGGCTTCACAGGCAAGGATATTGCTGCCAGTAAGATTGCACCTAAATCAACCATTTATTGGATTATCAAGAACTTCAAGGAGAGCTGTTCAATTGTTGTGAAGAAGGCTTCAGGGCGCTCAAGAAAGTCCAGCAAGTGCTAGGACCGTCTCCTAAAGTTGATTCAGCTGCAGTATCGGGGCACCACCAGTACAGAGCTTGCTCAGGAATGGCAGCAGGCAGGTGTGAGTGCATTTGCACGCACAGCGAGGCGAATACTTTTGGAGGATGGTCTGGTGTCAAGAAGGGCAGCAAAGAAGCCACTTCTCTCCAGGAAAAACATCAGGGACAGACTGATTTTCTGCAAAAGGTACAGGGATTGGATTGCTGAGGACTGGGGTAATGTAATTTTCTCTGATGAATCCCCTTTCCGATTGTTTGGGGCATCCGGAAAAAAGCTTGTCTGGAGAAGACAAGGTGAGCGTTACCATCAGTCCTGTGTCATGCCAACAGTAAAGCATACTGAGACCATTCATGTGTGGGATTGCTTCTCAGCCAAGGGAGTGGGATCACTCACAATTTTGCCTAAGAACACAGCCATGAATAAAGAATGGTACCAACACATCCTCCGAGAGCAACTTCTCCCAACCATCCAGGAACAGTTTGGTGATGAACAATGCCTTTTCCAGCATGATGGAGCACCTTGCTGTAAGGCAAAAGTGATAACTAAGTGGCTCGGGTAGCAAAACATCAATATTTTGGGTCCATGGCTTGGAAACGCCGCAGACCTTAATACCATTGAGAACTTGTGGTCAATCCTCAAGAGGCGGGTAGACAAACAAAAACCCACAAATTCTGACAAACTCCAAGCATTGATTATGCAAGAATGGGCTGTCATCAGTCAGGATGTGGCCCAGAAGTTAATTGACAGCATGCCACGGGCGGATTGCAGAGGTCTTGAAAAAAAGGGTCAACACTGCAAATATTGACTCTTTGCATCAACTTCATGTAATTGTCAATAAAAGCTTTTGACACTTATGAAATGCTTGAAATTATACTTCAGTATTCCATAGTAACATCTGACAAAATATCTAAAGACACTGAAGCAGCAAACTTTGTGGAAATTAATATTTGTGTCATTCTCAAAACTTTTGGCCACGACTGTACAGAGAGATCCTTGATGAATACCTGCTCCAGAGCACTCAGGAACTCAGACTGGGGCAAAGGTTCACCTTCCAACAGGACAACGACCCTAAGCACACAGACAAGACAAATCAGGAGTGGCTTCGGGACAAGTCTCTGCTTCTCCTTGAGTGACCCCACCAGAGCCCGGACTTGAACCAGATCTAACATCTCTGGAGAGACGCTCCCCATCTAACCTGACAGAGCTTGAGAGGATCTGCTGAGAAGAATGGAAGAAACTCACTAAATACAGGTGTGCCAAGCTTGTAGCGTCATACCCAAGAAGACCTGAGGCTGTAATCACTGCCAAAGGTGCTTCAACAAAGTACTGACTAGAGGGTCTGAATACTTATGTAAATGTGATTTTTCAGTTGAAAATGTTTAATACATTTGCAGAATATTTAAAAAAAGTTTTTTCAAATCAAATCAAATGTTATTTGTCACATGCGCCAAATATAACAGGTGTAGGTAGACCTTACGGTGAAATTCTTTCTTACAAGCCCTTAACCAACAATCCAGTTTTAAGAAAAATAATTGTTTAAAAAATGTAAAAGGAAACACTTCAAATAAAAGTAACAAATAATTAAAGAAAATCACTAAACTAGCAATAGCGAGGCTATATACAGTGGGTACTGGTGAAAATTCTGTGTGCTGGGACATAGGTTAGTCGAGGTAATTGAGGTAATATGCACATGTAGGTAGAGTTAAAGTGACTATTCATAGATAATAAACAGAGAGTAGCAGCAGCGTAAAAGGATGCAATGCAATGTAAATAGTCTGGGAAGCCACTTTATAAGCTGTTCAGGAGTCTTATGACTTGGGGGTAGAAGCTGTTAAGAAGCCTTTTGGACCTAGACTTGGCACTCCGGTACCGCTTGCCTAGCGGTAGCAGAGAGAACAGTCTATGACTAGGGTGGCTGGAGTCTTTGACAATTTTCAGGGCCATCGGCAAACTTAATGATGGTGTTGGAGTCGTGCCTGGCCATGCAGTCATGAGTGAACAGGGAGTACAGGAGGTGACTGAGCACGCACCCCTGAGGAGCACCCGTGTTGAAGATCAGTGTGGCGGATGTGTTTTTACCTACTCTTACCACTTGGGGGTGGCCCGTCAGGAAGTCCAGGATCCAGTTGAAGAGGGAGGTGTTTAGTCCCAGGGTCCTTAGCTTAGTGATGAGCTTTGGGGGCACTATGGTGTTGAACGCTGAGCTGTAGACAATGAATAGCATTCTCACATAGATGTTCCTCTTGTCCAGGTGGGAAAGGGCAGTGTGGAATGAAATAGAGATTGCATCATCTGTGGATCTGTTTGGGCAGTATGCAATTTGGAGTGGGTCTAGGGTTTCTTGGATAATGGTGTTGATGTGAGCCATGACCAGCCTTTTAAAAGCAATTCATGGCTACATACGTGAGTGCTACAGGTCGGTAGTCATTTATGCAGGTTACCTTGCTGTTCTTGGGCACAGGGCCTATGGTGGTCTGTATGAAACATGTTGGTATTACAGACTCAGTCAGGGACAGGTTCAAAATGTCTGTGAAGACACTTGCCAGTTGGTCAACGCATGCTCGGAGTACACCTGGTACACCTGGTAACCCATCTTCCTTTGTCATTATGGGGTATTGTGTGTAGATTGATGAGGGAAAAAAAACAATTTAATCCATTTTAGAATAAGGCTGTCACATAACAAAATGTGTATAAAGTCAAGGGGTCTGAATACTTTCCGAATGCACTGTATATTTTAGTGAGTTAAACATGCCAAAATGGACACAGTATGTATTTATTCAAGCATCAAGATAACATATTGTAGTCAGGCAACAGATGAGATGTAAATGAGCAACATTTAATTTCAAAGTCTGAGATTGTTTTCTCTTGCTTCAGCTCATTGTTTTAAGTCTTTTTTCTTCTTCTATTTTTACGTGGTCGTGTCATATTTCACACAGAATCCTGGGAATATTTTCAGCTTTTATCAATGCATACTTTGAGTTGTACTCATGCTTCAGAGGCGCAGTGGTCTAAGGCACTGCATCTCAGTGCAAAAGGTGTCATTACAGTCCCTGGTTCAAATCCAGGCTGTATCACATCTGGCTGTGATTGGGAGTCCCATAGGGTGCCGTACAATTGGCTGGGATGACTTCCCTAGTTAAATAAAGGTACATTTTTACAAATGTTTTTAATTAAAAAACCTTCGGTGCTCCAATTTGCATATTGAGAAACACCCATAGTTTAAGTGCCAACAAATCCTATGAGAATCTGAAACTCTAATGCAAAACCAAAAATATCACAAGCATAACTTAAAATCATCAAAACTCTTGAGGTCGGCTTCTTCATGTAAACTGAAAGCAGTGTGAGGTATATAAAGTGACAAAAATTGTGGATTACTTCATACTGTAGGTTTCCATTTTAGTGCTATTAAGTGGAATTTCCCACCATTCTCCCGCTTTAAAACCCGTTAGGCAGTCCTCACCAGACCCATGCTCATTTATCTAAGCATGACCCATTCTTCCATTTCTGGAATAAATGTGCCCCTGTGTGTGTGGGTTGACCTTTGAGTCTTGGTAATAATTTACAGACATTGACTTTGTGCAGACAGAGGCTGACTTTTTGAGCACTTGACATCTGATTTGTGAAGCTCAAACTCCTTATATTAGTGAGCTCCTACATTCAGCCGTTCTACAGCCATTTTCAATCAGGCAAACTGCTGTACAAATCAGTAACTGAACTGAACAATGAGAATGACTAGATGACACAGAATGGAACACAGATTACTGCTTTTGGCAGTGCTGAAAACCCATTTATTTAGTTATTTATTCACATGAGTCATGTACATTTTCCCACCTATGTAAATCAAACATGTTGGAATTAGCAATATAACGGCTGCAGAGAGATCTCTCATTCTTTAGGACCCATTATGAATTGGTCCCCAAATCTGTCTAGCATTGTTCTACTGCACTGTATCAGATATGATATGCACTGTTCGTTTCCCCCTTTGTGCCTCCCTGTACTGGACCTTAAGGATCAATGAGGCCCTGATATAAATCTCCACATTTAAGTAGTCTCTGTCACATCTCCCGCTTTGCCACACTCACTCGGCCCGGAAATGACTGACAGCTATCAGGAATTGCGGGAAAACTTTGAAGGAATCATTGTGAGGGATCTGAGGGGCCAGTCACAAAGAGTACAATGTGTTATTTTAACTAGTTACGCAAAATGAAATGGGCAGTAAAACAGCTCTGCGACCTGTGGCCCTGTGTTATATGGGTGGCAGGTAGCTTAGCGTTTAGGGTGTGGGCCAGTAACTGAAAGGTCACTAGTTCGAATACACAAGGTGAAAAATCTGGCGATGTGCCCTTGAGCAAGGCACTTAACCCTAATTTGCTCCAGGGGCACCATACTCTTCTGACTGACCCTTATGACACATTTCACTGCACCTATCTGGTGTATGTGACAATAAAACATCTGTTTCTTTGTTGTTGTTTTACCACCATATGCTTGTATGATTAGAGAAGTGTATCTATGGAGTCAAGATTTTTATAGAGATTATTTTGAGAGAAAAAAAAATCAAGCATTGAACACTCCTCCAGTAGTCTGCCAGCTCTTGCATGCAGCATATTCACATGAATAATGTTCAGATTCCCCTTCCTTCCCCTTAACCAAAGCTCCTTGTATCTTGTTATTGATACCATGTCTTGTTTTGAAGTGTTTTGACCAGTGCATAAAATTAACACCCATCAAATGCGGGTAGATTTAGATATTGGCGGGTAAGAATGTCTATTTCACCAGCCACATAGGTGGGTGGACAATTAGCAGGGCTCTGCAGTGTGAGCGTTACATTTGCGGGTAAAAAGTAAAGTTTGAGGACTTGTGCGAGTTGTGATTTATAGCAGAAAAATGCTGCTCGTTTTGTTTCACAGCTGCTAATCACACAAATAAATACTAATCTATAACCCACCTCACGCAGCAACACTGCCTGGCTAGGAAGCTTTGTGCACAGTGCTGATATATTATAATGACGGGGTAGGCCGTCATTGTAAAAAATAATTTGTTCTTTAACTGACTTGCCTAGTTAAATATAGGTTAAATAAAATTACAAAAATCATTTTTGGAGGCGCTGTGCACAGGCTTAAAAGTTGGTTTAATTCACTCGAAAGTCTACGAAGTGAGACTTTATCCTTGTATTTCTTGGCTATTTACAGTGCCTTGCAAAAGAATTCACCCCTTTTGCCGTTTTTCCTATTTTGTTGCATTACAACCTGTAATTTAAATAGATTTTGATTTGGATTTCATGTAATGGACATACACAAAATAGTCCAAATTGGTGAAGTGAAATGAAAAAAATAAAGTTTCAAAAAATTCTACAAATAAAATTGCGGAAAAATGGTGTGTGCATATGTATTCACCCCCTTTACTATGAAGCCCTAAATAAGATCTGGTGCAACCAATTGCCTTCAGAAGTCACATAATTTGTTAAATAAAGTCCACCTGTGTCACATGATCTCAGTATATGTTCTGAAAGGCCCCAGAGTCTGCAACACCACTAAGCAAGGGGCACCACCAAGCAAGCGGCACTATGAAGACAACCAAGGAGCTCTCCAAACAGGTCAGGGACAAAGTTGTGGAGAAGTACAGATCAGGGTTGGGTTATAAAAAGAATCCGAAGTTTTGAACATCCCACGGAGCACCATTAAATCCGTTATTAAAAAATGGAAAGAATATGGCACCACAACAAACCTGCCAAAAGAGGGCCGCCCACCAAAACTCACGGACCAGGTAAGGAGGGTATTAAACAGAGGCAACAAAGAGACCAAAGATAACCCTGAAGGAGCTGTAAACTCCACAGCAAAGATTGGAGTATCTGTTCATAGGACCACTTTAAGCCGTACACTCCACAGAGTTGGGCTTTATGGAAAAAAATAGGCAAACATGTTTGGTGTTCGCCAAAAGGCATGTGTTCACCAAAAGGCATCCCCAAACATATGGAAGAAAGTACTCTGGTCAGATGAGACTAAAATTGAGCTTTTTGGCCATCAAGGAAAACGCAATGTCTGGCGCAAACCCAACACCTCTCATCCCCCCAAGACCCCATCCCCCCAATTTTAATCGGCAGGGACTGGGAAACTGGTCAGAATTGAAGGAATGATGGATCACCATAAATAAAGGGAAATTCTTGAGGGAAACCTGTTTCAGTCTTCCAGAGATTTGAGACTGGGACGGAGGTTCACCTTCCAGCAGGACAATGACCCTAAGCATACTGCTAAATCAACACTTGAGTGGTTTAAGGGGGAAAATCTAAATGTCTTGGAATGGCCTAGTCAAAACCCAGACCTCAATCCAATTGAGAATCTGTGGTATGATTTAAAGATTGCTGTACACCAGCGGAACCTATCCAACTTGAAGGAACTGGAGCAGTTTTACCTTGAAGAATGGGCAAAAATCTCAGCTAGATGTGCCAAGCTTATTGAGACATACCCCAAGATACTTGCAGCTGTAATTGCAGCTGTAAAAGGTGGCTCTACAAAGTATTGACTTTGGGGGGGTGAATAGTTATGCACTCTCAAGTTTTCAGTTTTTTGTGTAATTTCTTGTTTGTTTCACACACAAATATATTTTGCATCTTCAAAGTGGTAGGCATGTTGTATAAATCAAATGATACAAACCCCCAAAAAATATATTTTAATTCCAGGTTGTAAGGCAACAAAATAGGAAAAATGCCAATACTTGGGTGAATACTTTCGCAAGCCTCTGTGCCTTGTTTTGTTTTCAAGGTCGGTTGTTAGTCGATGTTAGTTTGAGTCTGCTGTTACAACTGATAGCGAACAGACACACTTAACCGTTACCACGGTTACGTCCTATCTTAAAGTGGCAGCTGAACATGTAGTCTCATCTGATATTTTGGTTAAAAGATAGGTCACACATTTTTTAAATTAAATTTAGCAATATATCAATCACATTACTTCTTACTAATACATTTTTTGTGTTAGGAACATTAAGCATGATCATCAGTTTTTGTGTGATTTCTTTTGATAATTATGGCAAAAAATATATATTTTGGCTGGTAAAAAATATGAGTGGCTGGTAGATTTTTCCATCTACTTGTCACAGTGGCTGGTGGACCTGTCACGCCCTGACCTTAGAGAGCCTTTTTATGTCTCTATTTGGTTTGGTCAGGGTGTGATTTGGGGTGGGCATTCTATGCTTTGTTTTCTGTTTCTTTATTTCTATGTTTTGGCCGGGTATGGTTCTCAATCAGGGACAGCTGTCTATCGGTGTCTCTGATTGGGAATCATACTTAGGTAGTCTTTTTCCCCCTCCTTTCAGTGTGGGTAGTTAACTAAGTTAGAGGCTTCATAGCCCTGTTAAGCGGCACGGTCGTTTTTGTATTGTTTAGTTGGCGACGTTCAAATAAAAAGGAAAATGTACGCCCACCACGCTGCACCTTGGTCTTCTTCCAGCATCGGCCGTGACAGGACCAAAAAGTACATTTTAGGCCCTGGTTTTGACTCATGTCATGTCTATTCTAATATGGCTAACATTCGCTAGCTAGCTAACCAACAACTGTAACGATGTACTTGAGAGACAACACGTGCTCATTGTGCAAATGTATTTATGTTTTCAATAAATATTTGGAGAGGGAATATAGTTTTCATGTTGTCAACATCCTTTGATTCTAAGCCAACCCTGTCTTTTTTTGCCCCAAGAGTTGCACCTGCATCGGTTTTGTTGCTTAACAACCCACACTTCTATAGAACCAGAGAACTCTGTTCATCATAAGTGCCCTATGTAGGCAACAGGGTGCCATTTGGGATGCACAAACAAATTCAACAGAATTATTTATGTTCAGTGGCATGGAAATAAAAAGCTTGACATTAAAAGATGTATGAAGCACTGTCCTGGTGATAAGTATAATTAAAATTAAACAACTTTCTCAAATAGGTTAACCCTTATTTTGTTGATGGTGGCTGCTCCGGAAGGTCAAGTCATTACATTATTTAATCAGAACCCAAGGGGAATTGACAGGAGGTATTAACATATTAATAATGAGCTGTCCTCCATATAAATAGGCTCAGTGGACAGTTCTGTTCTCTCCCCAGCAAAAGGTCAGTTACTGTGGCAGTCTTTTTATGTAACGTAAACCTGAGGAAGCATGCAAAATAGGACCAGATAATTTACAATATTGTGGTTAACTGGTCTGGTGATTCAAATCCCCTTTTGCTCAACTGTTGTTTTAAGGTCTATTAAGACAAATGATGACTACACATTTTGTGAATGAAAATGTATTATGTGTACCACTCCAACCCTCTCACAAGCTATGGTTGTTTACATGGCTATAACTCTGGGAAAATAACTATGGTGCATGATGACAAACATTGGGACACTTATGTATGGAAAATGCACTTTGAGTGTCAACTGTATGGCAATAAACTTCCAGTCTTAGCATTAAAGTGTATCTAAATTATATAGTAGGTAAACTGTTATTTTACGTAACAGTCCAATCCCTCTCACTATATGTTATTTTTTACATTCAGAACACCTTGATGTTGGTGACTAAAGAGAGACTAGCACTGTTTCCCAAATGGCACCATATTCCCTACATAGTACAGTACTTTTGATCAGAGCCCTAGATGGCTGGGGAGGAGAGAAGCCTAACGGGGTGTGGAGAGACGGAGCCTGGCTGAGAGTGTCCATGTGAGATACACCGCTTTGTTATCTCCGCACACAGACACACACACAGCGATGATGTGCTCATTGTCTGTGGAGCTTCGCTGCTCTACTGGATTGACAACAGGACAACAGGTATTGTGTGCCAGCATTTAGATGTGACTATTGAGGGTGACTTAATAGTTCCATGCTATCGCTACCATTATAAAGCTGTCACTGTGCACTGTCGGTGAGCCTTGGCATGGGCAGACATGGCATTTAGACTGGCCAATGCCCTGCTGCTACCTCTTTCAGCTGAAAGAAGAGAATAACACAACTGACTCCTCCATTTAGAGACAAACACACAATGTCTTCCACGTCACAGCTGAACTATGACCTTTATGTCACAATGTTTGTCCTTCTCATTTGTCAAGTAACTCCCATGATGCATTTCTCCTCTCCTGCAGTGCTACATCTCTCCTCAGTGGACCAGGCTGATCAATATTGAAATGGCAGCTGTAGGATGGCTCTGGATTGTGATACAAGGCTAGCCATGCAAGATGAGAGAATTCCAATCAGAGTCCATCATTATGCAAAGAAGATTTACATTTGAATAATTTAGCAGAAGCGCTTGTCCAGAGTGTGTGGTGGCATATTTCTGCTTTACCAAATGAGGAGAGTTACAAACTACACACCAGTCAGAGTTACACTTAAACTACATCTTTAATAATAATAAGCTTTGCAATAGCATTTGACTTTCAACAATTCACTATTTCTAATGAACCATTGAAAAGTACCACCAGAGAAGTACAAAGATCTTTTATAGCCAAGATACACCCTCTCAACTTATATGACGAATCACAGATCTTAGGAAGAGTTCACAAAGAAATACTTTTTCTTGAGAAAGGAGTATCCCTTAGCCAGATAACATTCGCTATAAATTATCTTTCAGTTTGGTCCCTCAGACGAGGTTCTAATCTCGTTCCTGGTACTTCATAGTACAAAAACACCAACTCATCCAATGGCATATATCAATTATCAACTAGATACTCCCATCTCAAGTGAACCCCCTCTTGACCCCACTCCTGGACAAGCTCACTGAGGGGAGTGAGCCTCTAGGTCATACACTATCCCAGGATAAGTGTAAGATCAGAGAGGACATACAATGTTTCCAGACATTGCCATACACCTCCCCCCAATGGGAAAAGGAGGGAGTGACTGGCGCACAGACATTGTGGAGACAAGTAATTGGTTCCCCATTATTCACGCCATCCTTTCACATTGTTTAAAAATAGGTAAAGACACATTCACATATGAAGACAATGTTCCATTCTGTCCTCTTCCCTTTCTGATATTCTGCATAGCACCAGGGACATGTGAAAGACAAGCCTGACCTCTCCCCTCTCTGGGCCCCAAGTGACTGAGCCCCAGCTTAGGGAAAAGTGCAACTGCCAACACTATAGTCCAAAAGGATACATTCTAATGACAAGTATCTCACATAAGCATATTATGCAAATAAAACATATAAATTATTTATGTTACCCAACTAATTCTGATTCATCCGCCACAAGCGACTTACACAAGCAATTAGGGTTAAATGCCTTGCTCAAGCACACATCGACAGATTTTTCAACGAGTGGCCTCGGGGATTTGAATCAGCGATCTTTTTGTTACTGGTTACTGATCCAACGCTCTCCACCTTATAAGAGGAGACAAAAAGAGCACACAGCACGCCACCATTGGTTGATCTATCAACGTCTGAGCAGGGGAATGCAACTTTTTCTTGAGGCACGTCGAAGTTCGGTAGTCCCTTCATCAGTGATTGGCCAACTGTAGGGGTGTGGACGGGATTCTTGACTGGCTGCTAGCCTAGAAGCATACTCATGCAAAGAAAGCAAGCCAACCAACTAAGCTTAAGATCTGTGCAACTTTTTGATCAAACAACATTTTGTCAGAGAAAGAACATAGCCTTCCCGTTAGTAAAACCGATGTCAACGTTTGGTAGCAAGGTCCAGGTAGCTAGCTAGCTATTGTTAGGAAGCAGGCTACTCAACTCTGCTCAAATGTTAGCGAAAGTCTTTAAGGGAGTATGCAAGCACAGTCGTGCACTTACACCTAGCCGTGTTCTGCTAGGAGCAAACAGAACCTAGTTTGCAATCGCCTTTATTCTGATAACGATCTGATCTGGAAGGTCAAGGCATTCCATGATTTAATCAGAACCCAGGGGAGTTGACAGGAGGTATTATCAAATTAATAATGTGCTCCTCTCCGTATAAATAGGCTCTGTGGATGATTCAATTCACTCACCAGCGAAAGGTCAGTCACTGTGGCAAATCAATTCAAATCAAATTTTATTCGTCACATGCTTCGTAAACAACAGGTGTAGACTAACAGTGAAATGCTTACTTACGGGGCCTTCCAAACAATGCAGAGAGAAATGAAACAGAGAAATAATAGAAAAGTAATAAAAGGTAGTAATAAAAGTAACAAGAAATACACAATGAGTAGCGATAACTTGGCTATATACACTGGGTATCGGTACTGAGTTGATGTGCAGGGGTATGAGGTAATTGAGGTAGATACAGTATGTCCATACAACTAGGAATAAAGTGACTATTCAAAAGGACAGATAATAAACAGTAGCAGAAGCATATGTGATGAGTCAAAAAGGTTAGTGCAAAAAGGGTCAATTAAGATAGTCCGGGTAGCCTCCCAAGTGGCGCAGCGGTCTAATGCACTTTGCAGTGCTAGAGGCATCCCTACAGACCCGGGATTGATCCCAGGCTGTGTCGCCATGACCGGGAGACCCATGAGGTGGTGGACAATTGGCCCAGCATCGGCCGGGTTAGGGGAGGGTTTGGCCGGCCGGGATGTCCTTGTGGCGGGCTGGGCGCATGCATGCTGACTACGGTCGCCAGGTATACAGTGTTTCCTCTGACACATCGGTGCGGCTGGCTTCTGGGTTAAGTGAGCAGTGCGGCTTGGCAGGGTTGTGATGTACTGGGCCATACGCACTGCCTTTGTAGTGCCTTGCGGTCGGATGCCAAGCAGTTGCCATACCAAGTGGCGATGCAACCAGTCAAGATGCTCTCAATGGTACAGCTGTAGAACTTTTTGAGGATCTGAGGGCCCATGACAAATATTTTCAGCCTCTTGAGGGGGAAGAGGCAATGTCGTGCCCTCTTCATGACTGTGTTGGTGTGTGTGGACCATAATAGATCCTTAGTGATGTGGACACCGAGGAACTTTAAGCTCTCGACCCACGCCACTACAGCCCCCTCGATGTGAATGGGGGCTTGCTCAGCCTTCCGTTTCCTGTAGTCCAAGATCAGCTCCTTTGTCTTTCTGATGTTGAGGGAGAGGTTGTTGTCCTGGCACCAAATCAAATCAAACTTTATTTGTCACATGCGCCAAATACAACAAATGTAGACCTTTCCATGAAATCCTTACTTACAAGAACTTATCCAACAATGCAGTTCAATAAAGAGTTAAGAAAATATTTACAAAATAAATGAAAGTAAAAAATTATAGAAAGTAACACAATAAAATAACAATAACGAGGCTATATACACGAGTCAATGTGCGGGGGTACAGGTTAGTTGAGGTAATTTGTACATGTAGGTAGGGGTAAAGTGACTATGCATAGATAATAAACAGCGAGTAGCAGCAGTGTAAAAACAAATGGGGGGGGGGGTTGTCAATGTAAATAGCCCGGGTGGCCATTTGATTAATTGTTCAGCGTTTTGGTCCAAGACTTGGCATTCTGGTACCGCTTGCCGTGTGGTAGCAGAGAGAACAGTCTATGACTTGGGTTAGTAGAGACTTTATTTCGGGGCTTTCCTCTGACACCGCCTAGTATATAGGTCCTGGTTGGCAGAAGCATGGCCCCAGTGATGTACTCAGCCATACGCATTACCCTCTGTAGCGCCTTACATTCAGATGCCTAGCAGTTGCCATACCCGGTGATGATGCAACCAATCAGGATGCTCTCGATGGTGCAGCTGTAGAACTTTTTGAGGACCTGGGTACCCATGCCAAATCTTTTCAGTCTCCACACTGCCAGGTCTGACTTTCTCCCTATAGGCTGTCTCATCGTCGTCGGTGATCAGCCCTACCACAGTTGTGTCATCAGCAAACTTAATGATGGTGTTGGAGTCGTGCATGGGCACGCAGTCGTGGGTGAACAGGGAGCACAGGAAGGTACTAAGCACGCACCCCCGAGGGGTCCCTGTGTTGAGGGTCAGTGTGGCGGATGGGGTGGCGCCCCCCCTTGGGTTGTGCCATGGCGGAGATCTTTGTGGGCTATACTCGGCCTTGTCTCAGGATGGTAAGTTGATGGTTGAAGATATCCCTCTAGTGGTGTGGGGGCTGTGCTTTGGCAAAGTGGGGGGGGGTTATATCCTGCCTGTTTGGCCCTGTCCGGGGGTATCGTCGGATGGGACCACAGTGTCTCCTGACCCCTCCTGTCTCAGCCTCCAGTATTTATCCTGCAGTAGTTTATGTGTCGGGGGGCTAGGGTCAGTCTGTTATATCTGGAGTATTTCTCCTGTCTTATCTGGTGTCCTGTGTGAATTTAAGTATGCTCTCTCTAATTCTCTCTTTCTCTCTCTCTTTCTTTCTTTCTTTCTTTCTTTCTTTCTTTCTTTCTTTCTTTCTTTCTTTCTTTCTTTCTTTCTTTCTTTCTCTCTCTCGGAGGACCTGAGCCCTAGGACCATGCCTCAGGACTACCTGGCATGATGACTCCTTGCTGTCCCCAGTCCACCTGGCCGTGCTGCTGCTCCAGTTTCAACTGTTCTGCCTGCGGCTATGGAACCCTGACCTGTTCACCGGACGTGCTACCTGTCCCAGACCTGCTGTTTTCAACTCTCTAGAGACAGCAGGAGCGGTAGAGATACTCTCAATGATTGGCTATGAAAAGCCAACTGACATTTACTCCTGAGGTGCTGACTTGTTGCACCCTCGACAACTACTGTGATTATTATTATTTGACCATGCTGGTCATTTATGAACATTTGAACATCTTGGCCATGTTCTGTTATAATCTCCACCCGGCACAGCCAGAAGAGGACTGACCACCCCTCATAGCCTGGTTCCTCTCTTGGTTTCTTCCTAGGTTTTGGCCTTTCTTGGGAGTTTTTCCTAGCCACCGTGCTTCTACACCTGCATTGCTTGCTGTTTGGGGTTTTAGGCTGGGTTTCTGTACAGCACTTTGATATATCAGCTGATGTACGAAGGGCTATATAAATAAATTTGATTTGATTTGATGTGTTGTTGCCTACCCTTACCACCTGGGGGCAGCCCGTTAGAGAGTCCAGGATCCAGTTGCAGAGGGAGGTGTTTGGTCTCAGGGTCCTCAGCAACCTACACACAATACCCCCATAACAACAAAGCGAAAACAGGTTTTTAGAAATGTTTGCAAATGTATTAAAAAAATAAACAGAAAAATCTTATTTACATAAGTATTCAGACCCTTTGCTATGAGACTCAATATTGAGCTCAGGTGCATCCTGTTTCCATTTAAAAAACCTTGAGCTTTTTCTTCAACTTGATTAGAGCCCACCTGTGGTAAATTCAATTGATTGGACATGATTTGGAAAGGCACACTCCTATCTACATAATGTCCCACAGTTGACATTGCATGTCAGAGCAAAAACCAATCCATGAGGTCAAAGGAATTCCGTAGCGCTCCGAGACAGGATTGTGTCGAGGCACAGATCTGGGGAAGGGTACCAAAAAATGGCCAAACTGAGCAGTCGGGGGTTGGTCAGGGAGGTGACCAAGAACTCAATGGCCACTCTAACAGAGCAACAGAGTTCCTCTGTGGAGATGGGAGAACCTTCCAGAAGGACATCCATCTATGCAGCATTCCACCAATCAGGTCTTTATGGTAGAGTGGCCAGACGGAAGCCACTCCTCAGTAAAAGGCACATGACAGCCCACTTGGAGTTTGCCCAAAGGCACTTAAAGGACTCTCAGAACATGAGAAACAAGATTCTCTGGTCTGATGAAACCAAGATTGGCCTGAATGTCAAACGTCAGGTCTGGAGGAAACCTGGCACCATCCCTACGGTGAAGCATGGTGGTGGCATTATCATCCTGTGAGGATATTTTTCTGTGGCAGGGACTGGGAGACTGATCAGGATCGAGGGAAAGATGATCGGAGCAAAGTACAGAGAGATCCTTGATGAAAATCTGCTCCAGAGCACTCAGAACTTCCGACTGGGGTGAAGGTTCACCTTCCAACAGGACAACAACCCTTAACACACAGCCAAGACAAAGCAGGAGTGGCTTTGAGATGTCCTTTAGTGGCCCAGCCAGAGCCCGGACTTGAACCCGATCAAACATTTCTGGAGAGACCTGAAAATAGCTGTCCAGCGACGCTCCCCAAAATGTGGAAAAAGGGAAGGGGTCTGAATACTATCCCGAGTGCACTGTTTCTAGCATACCTCTTGAGCTGTCTGTCTGTATCCTCCTGACTGGTGGTTATTTTTTAAAGAAACAAAATATGCTTCTTTCTCTGCATCTCTGCTAAAATCTAGATAAAAGATTGAAAGGAATGTGAGACGTATTTAGTAATTGCTTGCTTTTCTAAAGTCTACCAACCTTGCCAGCAGTTATGCCAGCTTAGATAGTTAGACAAGATAGCTACTCTAACTTAATTGATAGCCTGAAATGGCCTCTTGGGAGATTGGGAACCTATCCGGGCTAGTTAAAATAAAATTGCTAGGTGGCTAGTAGTATTACAGAGAAACAACAACAACAGATTTAACAAAAACATTATAAAATATGAACATGTTTAAATCTGAGGGGCACGTGCCCCCGTGCCCAATATGGGATTAATGCCTCTGCTCCTCTCCCATTTAAAGTCCTTTGTAGTTTATGTGAGTAAAAAATTCAGATAATGTATTCCAAGCTCATGAACCAGCCCTGGATGTTTCATACCTGCACAAAGAAACAAACCTGGGCTCTTTGAACTTTGTGATGCTACAGAAGAAAACTGATGCTGATGCAGCAAGCATCGTGACACTGAACTGCTCGCTCTTGTGTGGTTATGTTAATCTATACATCCCCCTAAGTGTACATCACCTTCCATCATTTAGATTGAAGACCGATTCTCTGGTGGCTGATGGCCAAAATGCTGTGTTCATGTGAAGTATCTACAATCTCCCTAATATCTCTTTTAGCTCTTCAATGTGACTCTCACACAAAAAGTGGATACAATTGGGGGAGCCTTACCCATTTGGAATTGTCATTTTCCATAATTCCTCTGGTGTTTCTTCTGCAGCTGTATGGTCCATGGATGGTTTCCCAAGCACATCCCTTTATTAACAGACATGACATGATGCCTGCTATAATGAAAGGCACAAGCTGAGACAAAATTACTCCAATCTTTCATTACACTGGTCTTTTTCTAACAGCCATTTCCCATGAAAACGGTCTACCCTTAAAAAACAAGATCAATAAGAGAGACTTCAATCTGGAAGATCTTCAACATAAGAAAGAGATTGTACAGCTCTTGTCTAAATATTTCTGCTTATATTTAGCATTTCATATTTTGTTTGTGTGCTACAATTAATGGCATGTTTGACGTTCTGCCTACTTAATTTTCTATCCACGAGAGTTGAAGAGGAGATGATGGGTGATTTTCTGGCATATCCTCTGTCCTGGCTGTCATCATGATGAGTGTGGCCACTCAGACGACAGACAGAGCCGGTTGATGAGCTTCTGAATCACCATGTGAAGCGTTGCCTCTGGCAAAGAGACAGGCTATCCTATCACACAGAGAAAGATGCAGTCAGTCCACACTTTTACACCCTCTGGGGCGAAGCACAAGAACAAGAGAAGAGGAGGCTTTGACTGGGGATCAAGTTATTAGAATGGTATCAGAAAAGTCAAGCCTCACATGATCAGACTTTGGAATGGTTTGCAAGAGAAATCTAGACTTGCAGATTCAGTATCTCTTTTCGAATCCCTGCTTAAGACACACTTATATAAAGATGCTTTCAATGTATGATTTCAATGTATGATTTCAATGTATGATTTAACTTTTTTTTTCATTCTTCTTCCTCCTGTCTTTGTTTCTTTGTTAGTACTTTTATTTTATTATTTTATACAGAACATGTAGTTTTTATAGAAAATTAAGTTTACACTTCCCTGAGTAAATGAGATCCATGAGAAAGAGCAATGTTCGGCCCGCTCAATGTCTGCCTATTGCTGCTGGAGGACCAAATGCTGATTGTTTGAAGAAAATGAGAAGTTAACTGGTGGCATCTCTGACTAATGCTATCAATTCTTACCAGTTAACACCATGGTTGGTGTCTTTACTTAAGTGATAATGCCCAAGAAGTCAGTGTTTGGAAGATATATTGGCACGGTGTTGATAGGCTCTAAGGTCTAAAATATGTCAATATTTATTTGAATATGTTGGTAACCCGTGGTATGAAACCTACCGTATAACTCGAAAAAGTCATCATTGGTGGGAGAGAGTGGGAAACTAGTTGGCAAGTGCCTTGGATAGTTTAACCAGGCCAATGCTCTCTACTCTCTAGTTGTCATGGTAACTTATTAGACACTATTGAAAAAAAGCGTAGAGCAAGGATATGAACATTGTCCTGTCTTAAAACAGAATGCAACATTATGAAAAAGTCTTCTCCTTAGCAATTATATGGCTGTGGTCATAATTTGGTGGTTTAAGCGGAATTGTAGTTTATGTGCATCAATATCAAATCAATGAACTGAACTGAGTGTGCACTGTATGAGAACAGTATGTAGGCTACTACAAGATCATGACTAAGCATCAATATCAGTATGCAGTATGCCACCTGGACCCTGCCTTGGGGACAGGCATGTAAACAGGGCTTATATGTCATAGGCAGGCTGTTTATCCATTACAGATGATGCCATCTCTAAAGGTAACACTTACAGAACACAGCCAGGAGGGTAAACAGTATGCATGACACAAGATGTTGATGTATTCTGAGAATACTGTACATCAGATCCACTACATGACATCATGTTGCTTATAGCATAGCAGTCATCCACACTAACCTGTGCCGCTCGCTTTCACCAAACAAGGCAAATATATTGGAATAAAATCAGAAACCGATTCCATTTCCACTAAAATGGAATGAAACTTGTTTAGTAAATTGTATGTTGCATCAAGAAAGTGAGAATTGTTGCACTGCTCTGAAAAAATCATGTCAGTGTGGGATTACAGTGTATGATTGATTGCTATGACCTCGTATATTTTGATTTACAGTATATACTAGTTTCAGAGTTTTTCCCACCAAACAAGCCATCGTCTGGTCTCTTCTTTTTAATGCTGGTTAAGCACATGTCCTCTCTGTCACTGAGCTGATGATTCTCTGCTGATGTGTGGATGCCATCTTGAATTAGATACAGTAAATAGTGGCAATAACTTTCAGGTACACAGTACACCACAGCTGGTAATCTATGGGATCATACTGGGAATTTATAGAACTATTTTCCAATTTGCCACACTATCTTACTTTGGACAGCTGGCTGACGGCAGCCAGGTTGCCATGGAAACAGTTAGTACAGATTGGGGGAAATAACAGTTTTATCTGAAAAATGACTTCATACAGGGAAAATCCTGATTAAATCTCACCCGTTTGTTCTGAAAGTCTCTCCCCCTTCTGTTTTCTGAATAAACAAATGTGTTTTCCAGCAGCTGCTCTCAAAATACAGTACCAATGAAACGTTTGGACACAAATCAAATCAAATTTTATTTGTCACATGCGCCGAATAACACAGGTGTAGACCTTACAGTGAAATGCTTGCTTACAAGCCCTTAATTAACCAATAATGCAGTTTTAAGAAAAATACCAACACAAATAATAAATAAAAGTAACAAATAATTAAAGAGCAGCAGTAAAATAACAATAGCGAGGCTATATACAGGAGGTACAGAGACAATGTGCGGGGGCACCGGTTAGTCGAGGCAATTGAGGTAATATGTACATGTAGGTAGATTTATTAAAATGACTATGCATAGATAATAAACAGAGAGTAGCAGGAGCGTAAAAGAGGGAGGTGGGTGGGGGCAATGCAAACAGTCTGGGTAGCCATTTGATCAGATGTTCAGGAGTCTTATGTCTTGGGGGCAGAAGCTGTTTAGAAGCCTCTTGTACCTAGACTTGGCATCGCTTTCCGTGCAGTAGCAGAGAGAACAGTCTATGACTAGGGTGGCTGGAGCCTATGACAATGTTTAGGGCCTTCCTCTGACACCGCCTGGTATAGAGGTCCTGGATGGCAAGAAGCTTGGCCCCAGTGATGTACTAGGCCGTACGCATTACCCTCTGTAGCGCTTTGCGGTCGGAGGCCGAGCAGTTGCAGTACCAGGCAGTGATGCAACCAGTCAGGATGCTCTCGATGGTGCAGCTGTAGAACCTTTTGAGGATCTGAGGACCCATGCCAAATATTTTCAGTCTCTTGAGGGGGAATAGGTTTTTTCGTACCCTCTTTTCGACTGTCTTGGTGTGTTTGGACCATGATAGTTTGTTGCTGATGTGGACACCAAGGAACTTGAAACTCTCAGCCTGCTCCACTACAGCCCTGTTGATGAGAATGGGGGCATGCTCGGTCCTCCTTTTCCTGTAGTCCACAATCATCTCCTTTGTCTTGATCACGTTGAGGGAGAGGTTGTTGTCCTGGCACCACACGGCCAGGTCTCTGACCTCCTCCCTATAGGCTGTCTCATCGTTGTCAGTGATCAGGCCTACCACTGTTGTGTCATCGGCAAACTTAATGATGGTGTTGGAGTCGTGCATGACCATGCAGTCATGAGTGAACAGGGAGTACAGGAAAGAACTGAGCATGCACCCCTGAGGGGCCCCCGTGTTAAGGATCAGCATGGCGGACGTGTTGTTACCTACCCTTACCACCTGGAGGCGACCCGTCAGGAAGTCCAGGATCCAGTTGCAGAGGGAGGTGTTTAGTCCCAGGGTCCTGAGCTTAGTGATGAGCTTTGAGGGCACTATAGTGTTCAACGCTGAGCTATAGTTAATGAATAGCATTCTCACATAGGTGTTCTTTTGTCCAGGTGGGAAAGAGCAGTGTTGAGTGCAATAAAGATTTCATTATCTGTTGGGGCGGTATGCAAAATGGATTGTGTCTAGGGTTTCTGGGATAATGGTGACCAGCCATTCAAAGCACGTCATGGCTACAGACGTGAGTGCTACGGGTCGGTAGTCATTTATGCAGGTTACCTTAGTGTTCTTGGGCACAGGGACTATGGTGGTCTGCTTGAAACATGTTGGTATTGCAGACTCAGTCAGGGACAGGTTGAACATGTCAGTGAAGACATGCCAGGTCGTCACATATGTTGGATAGATAAAATAAAATATCCTCGAGGGATGCCATTGAAGTGCAAGCTACATACAAACAGACAGCAACAATAACAGTTAAAGCTAGGTAGCTAACGTTAGCAATGGACATTAGACCGGTGGAAATCTGTCCTTTGGTCTGATGAGTCCAAATTTGAGATTTTTGGTTCCAACCGCCGTGTCCTTGTCAGATGCAGAGTAGGTGAACGGTTGATCTACACATGTGTGGTTCCCATCGTGAAGCATGGATGAGGCCTCCACTGATATACAGTTGAAGTCGGAAGTTTACATACACTGAGGTTGGAGTCATTTAAACTCGTTTTTCAACCACTCCACAAATGTCATGTTAACGAACTATAGTTTTGAAAAGTCAGTTAGGACGTCAACTTTGTGTTTGACACAAGTATAACTACATTTGAAGTCAGAAGTTTACATATACCTTAGCCAAATACATTTAAACTCAGTTTTTCACAATTCCTGACATTTAATCTGAGTAAAAATTACCTGTTTTAGGTCAGTTAGGATCACCGCTTTATATTAAGAATGTGAAATGTCACAATAATAGTTGAGATAATGATTTATTTCAGCTTTTATTTCTATCATCACATTCCCAGTGGGTCAGAAGATTACATACACTCAATTAGTATTTAGTAGCATTGCCTTTAAATTGTTTAACTTGGGTCAAACGTTCCTGGTAGCCTTCCACAAGCTTCCCACAATAAGTTGGGTGACATTTTCGCCCATTCCTCCTGCAGAGCTGGTGTAACTGAGTCAGGTTTGTAGGCCTCCTTGCTCGTACATGCTTTTTCAGTTCTGCCCACAAATTTTCTATAGGATTGAGGTCAGGGCTTTGTGATGGCCACTCCAATACCTTGACTTTGTTGTCCTTAAGCCATTGTGCCACAACTTTGGAAGTATGCTTGGGGTCATTGTCCATTTGGAAGACCCATTTGCGACCAAGCTTTAACTTCCTGACTGATGTCTTGACATGTTGCTTCAATATATCCACCAAATTTTCCTACCTCATGAAGCCATCTATTTTGTGAAGTGCACCAGTCCCTCCAGCAGCAAAGCACCCCCACAACATGATGCTGCCACCCCCGTGCTTCACGGTTGGGATGGTGTTCTTCGGCTTGCAAGCTTCCCCTTTACTGACCAACATAACGTTTCATAGATTTTTGTTTCATCAGACCAGAGGACATTTCTCCAAAAGTATGATCTTTGTCCCCATGTGCAGTTCCAAACCGTAGTCTAGCTTTTTTATGGCGGTTTTGGAGCAGTGGCATCTTCCGTGATGTGCTTCCTTTCAGGTTATGTCAATATAGGACTTGTTTTACTGTGGATATAGGTACTTTTGTACGTGTTTCCTCCAGCATCTTCACAAGATCCTTTGCTGTTGTTCTGGGATTGATTTGCACTTTTCGCACCAAAGTACATTCATCTCTAGGAGACAGAACACGTCTCCTTCCTGAGCGGTATGATGGCCTCGTGGTCCCATGGTGTTTATACTTGCGTACTATTGTTTGTACAGATGAAGGTGGTTCCTTCAGGCGTTTGGAAATTGCTCCCAAGGATGAACCAGACTTGTAGAGGTCTACAATTTCTTTTCTGAGTTCTTGGCTGATTTCTTTTGATTTTCCCATGATGTCAAGAAAAGAGGCACTGAGTTTGAAGGTAGGCCTTGAAATACATCCACAGGTACACCTCCAATTTACCCAAATGATGTCAATTAGCCTATCAGAATTTTCTAAAGCCATGACTGTCACGTTCTGACCTTAGTTCCTGTTTTATGTCTTTATTTTAGTTTGGTCAGGGGGTGAGTTGGGGTGGGCATTCTATGTTGTTTTTCTATGTTTTGTTCTGTTGTTAGATTTCTATGTGTTTGGCCTAGTATGGTTCTCAATCAGAGGCAGGTGTCAGTCGTTGTCTCTGATTGGGAGCCATATTTAGGTAGCCTGTTTTTCATTGTGTGTTGTGGGTGATTATTTTCTGTTCTGTGTTTTGCTTCACCGTACAGGACTGTTCGTTTGTCGTTTTATTGTTTTTGTTCAGTGTTCAGTATTCTTATTAAAACAATATGGACACTTACCACGCTGCGCATTGGTCCTCCTCTTCTTCCACCGACGACGAGCGTTACAATGACATCATTTTCTGGATTTTTCCTAGCTGTTTAAAGGCAACTTAGTTTATGTAAACTTCTGACCCACTGGAATTGTGATACAGTGAATTATAAGTGAAATAATCTGTCTGTAAACAATTGTTGGAAAAATTACTTGTGTCCTGCACAAAGCAGATGTCCTAACCGACTTGCCAAAACTATAGTTTGTTAACAAGAAATTTGTGGTGGTTGAAAAACGAGTTTTAATGACTCCAACCTAAGTTTATGCAAAGTTCCGACTTCAACTGTATAGGCCATACTTTTCATGTAGGTTTCTCACGTATAGGAAAGGAAAGGGGGATACCTAGTCAGTTGTACAACTGAATGCATTCAACTGAAATGTGTCTCCCGCATTTAACCCAACCCCTCTGAATCAGAGAGGTTTAGGGGGCTGCCTAGATCGACATCCACATCTTCGGCACCTGGGGAACAGTGTGTTAACTGACTTGCTCAGGGGCAGAACGACAGAGTTTTACCTTGTCAGTTTGGGGATTGGTTGAAAAACAAGTTTTAATTACTAAGTGTATGTAAAATGCCGACTTCAACTGATTGTCTGTTATATTGAGGTATCTAGCTATAAATGAATCCTAATCAATCAAATGGATAGGTGTAAGCAATGATGGTAATTCCAAATGCCCTTAACTAGGTGTCTTCGCTAGACAGTGAGGGGGGGGGGTGTAGGAAGAAAGTGTGAAAGAAAGGATGAGAGAGGTGGGAAGAGAATGGAAGACAGAGAGAGAGAGATGGAGAGAGAGAAACAGAGAGATAAAGACAGCAGTGCACATGTACTTAGACTAGAGTATTTCAACAACTCTTCTCTTCCAACTTATTAGGCAATCTTATGTACCAACATGGGAAGGATGGCCATCCACACAGGAGAGTGATTTTTACTAAGGAGGAGAAGGAGGCCATGCTGACCGAGATACATGTTGGCCATTTCGGAGTGAAGCACATGATTGCTAAAATCAACCAACGCTTCTTCTGGTGGTGAATTGTCAAGGAGGTGGAATGTTGGGCAAGTTAAATAACCTTTTGTTTATCAATCACATTCTATTATATCTGAAATTATTATGATTTCAATAAATGTCAAATCAGAGACCACACACTGTTTTAATTTGTCACTTTTTGCTTAAAGGTCAGTACCCTCTCTATCCTAAGTTTGAGAGGAGGAAGACTGTGGCGCCGGAGTTGAAGCCCATCAAAGTTGTTTCACTAAGGCACGTGATCGGTAAGTGTCCCAATTCAAATTTTGCCCTAATAAGTTGTTTTATAATTGATGCTTTATTTCACCACAGCATAGTTCAATATTATAGAATGTGTGTGTGTGTGTGTGTGTCCTGACAAATATGAAAATCTGCATACTGTCACGTTCCTGACCTTATTTCCTTTGTTTAGTCTTTGTTTAGTTGGTCAGGACGTGAGCTGGGTGGGTGTAGTCTATGTTATGTGTTTCTATGTGTAGGTTTGTTGTTTGGCCTAATATGGTTCTCAATCAGAGGCAGGTGTTTGTCATTGTCTCTGATTGGGAACCATATTAAGGTAGCCTGTTTTCACTGTTTGTTTGTGGGTGATGGTTCCTGTTCGTGCGGTCATAGTTTTTTCTATGTTCACTAGTTCAGGATTGTAGTGTCGTTGGTTTCGTTCTGTTTATTGTTTTGTTCGTATTGAAGAGTATTCAAATAAATATGGATACATACCACGCTGCGATTTGGTCCTCCTCTCTTCCACATTACGACGATCGTTACACATACTGTATGATACAGATATGGTAAGAATAAAGTAATCTTCTCTTTAAATGTTAGGGGTGGACCTCATCGGACCACTTTAAATGTTAGGGGTGGACCTCATCGGACCCTTCACGAAATTCAGGAATGGCAACAGCTGGTGTCTGACGACAACCGATCACTTTATCAAGTGGGTGGAGGCAATACCCATTAAGGTCAGTAAATGAAGAGAATGTGCTTGACTCTAAATTCCCTTCTGTAACCCATTAAAAAGGGTGCTTGGAAAAGAGATTTTCGTTTTGTATGATACCCATCAATGACGAGACTGGCGAGGCCACCTCCATGGCGATGATGGACATCTTCTACCCACAGTTTACCCATGATTGACTTAGTGTTGTTGTTTGTCTATTGCTATTTTTGTATGACGTACTTTCAGATCACTGAAACCCCACCTGCTGTGGTGGAAGTTGTCAAATCAGATTATAACGCCTTCGAGGACCACCTTCAGGCACGGACTGAGAAGGATGTAAAGGTTTTCGACCAGGTGAAAATGATAGTCCGTTAATCCTGTTAATTTATTTTCTGGCCCTCCAAGAGATATGTAAGAAATGTATTTGTAATACGAAATATAATTGCATTTATTCCTGTTATCAATCAAGGTGAGACTGAACATCGACAAGGCACAGGAGAAACAGAAGGAGAGCTACAGGAGCAAAAACAAGAAGGGAACCATGTGCTACGACATCCGGGCGAATTACTTGGTTTGGAAGAAGGACGAAAGGAAGGCGAGACCTGGGAAACCTCGCTGCTCTTCGCTCCTAGCTGGGGTCACCATCTATTATGGTGAATATAAAAAATCTCAGATATTAACTATTTGCATTTGCACGTAAAATAACCTGAAGCTAGTTTTAGTTTCCCCTAACACTGATATTTTTCTCTGTCTTCCTAGAGTTACCTCGGTGGAAGCCAACAATCTTCTCCATTTGGAGCAGTTGGACGGTCGACCACTGAAAGCACTGACGCCCTACACTTCGGTGAAGCCCAATAGACAAAGTATGTTAAGCTTTGGTTGACATTTGAGAAAGCAAGAAATGGTAGTTATGCTGTGCTTATAAAATATACCTCTTCAATTTACCTCTCCAAATTAGTTTAGGACCATCGACTGTTCAAGCCCCCAGGAGGTATCCCATCCACCAGAACCAGTGAGTTTGGATCAGTGTGATTCTCTGTGCTCTGACTCGGAGGGGGACCAGCTTAAGGTAGGCTATACCTTCCAAAAATGTTGAAAAGTACATATCTCCCATTTATAGCACTGCATTAATCCATCAAATTTTCTCACAGCAAAGTGTACCCTGTGTGTTTGCTTGTTTACGTCTCTGTCTTCTCTAACTCTGCTCCTGTTCTCCAGGACCTAGGGGTTCTGTCCAGGACCTAGGGGTTCTGCCCAACACCCAGACGTGGATCCACCTGATGTCCTTCGATACCAGCCAGCCTCCATCTTTTCATTACATCATCTACAGCTACTGTTATTAACTAAAAACACTAGCACTGCAAACCCTCAGGCCAAAGAGAGCAGCAGTACCTGGACTTTGCAGTCTCCCTCTTCATGTCCCCCTTCCGAGACTGGCTGCCTGTTGAGAACAAGTGACAGGCAGACCCTCCCACCCACACAGCAACCACTGGCTGACTCGCTTCTAGTCCTTAGGAAACTTTGCAGAATTTTGTTTTTCTGTATTATTTCTTACATTGTTAGCCCAGAAATCTTAAGTGTTATTACATAGAGCCGGGAATAACTATTGGATATCAGAGCGGTGTCAACTTACCAGCACTACGACCAGGAATATGACTTTTCCGAAGAGGATCGTTTGTCTGCACCACCCAGGGCATTTTAACTGATTCCAGAGGCCGAGCCAAAACAACGCCGCCAGAGAAGAGGGAGTCATAGCGATCTTTTAGTCAGACTTCGGAGGCGCGCACACCACCACCGCTTCCGATTATATTACTTGCTAATGTCCAGTCCCTAGATAACAAAGTTGATGAAATCAGGGCAAGGGTTGCTTTTCAGAGAGAGATCAGGGATTGTAACATACTCTGTTTCACGGAAACATTGCTCTCTTGGGATATGCTGTCGGAGTCGGTACAGCCACCTGGATTCTCAGTGCATCGCGCCAACAGGAATAAACATCTCTCCGGAAGAAGAAGGGCGGGGGTGTATGTTTCATGATTAACGACTCATGGTGTAATTGTAACAACATACAGGAACTCAAGTCCTTTTGTTCACCTGACCTAGAATTCCTCACAATCAAATGCCGAACATATTATCTCCCAAGAGAAATCTCTTCGGTTATTGTCACAGCCGTGTATATCCCCCCTCAAGCCGATACGACGACGGCCCTCAAGGAACTTCACTGGACTTTATGCAAACTGGAAACCATATATCCTGAGGCTGCATTTAGAGTAGCTGGGGATTTTAACAAAGCAAATTTGAGAAAAAGGCTACCTAAATTCTATCAGCATATTGACTGTAATACTCGCGCTGGAAAAACACTGGACGATTGTTACTTCAGAGATGCATACAAGGCCCTCCCCCGCCCTCCTCTCGGCAAATCTGACCATGACTACATTTTGCTCCTCCATTCCTAAAGGCAGAAACTCAAACAGGAAGTACCCGTGCTAAGGACTATTCAACGCTGGTCTGACCAATCAGAATCCACGCGTCAAGATTGTTTTGATCACGCGGACTGGGATATGTTCCCGGGTAGTCTCAGAGAATAATATTGACATATACTCTGATTCGGTGAGTGAGTTTATAAGGAAGTGTATAGGAGCAGTTGTGCCCTCTGTGACTATTAAACCCTACCCTAACCAGAAACCATGGATAGATGGCAGCATTCGCGCAAAACTGAAAGCGCGTTCCACTGCATTTAACCATGGCAATGCGACTGGTAATATGGCAGAATACAAACAGAGTAGTCATTCCCTCCGCAAGGCAATCAAACAAGCAAAATGTCAGTAAAGAGACAAAGTGGAGTTGCAATTCAACGACTCAGACATGAGACGTATGTGGCAGGGTCTAAAGACAATCATGGACTACAAAAGGAAAACCAGCCACATCACGGACACCGACGTCTTGCTTCCAGACAAACTAAACACCTTCTTTGCCCACTTTGAGGATAATATAGTGCCACCAATGCAGCCCGCTACCAAGGACTGTGGGGTCTCCTCTGTGGCTGACGTAAGACATTTAAACGTGTTAACCCTCGCAAGGCATCCCTAGCCGCATCCTCAGAGCATGCGCAGACCAGCTGGCTGGTGTGTTTACGGACATATTCAATCTCTCCCTATCCCAGTCTGCTGTCCCCACATGCTTCAAGATGGACACCATTGTTCCTGCACCCAAGAATGCATAAGAAACTGAACTAAATGACTATCGCCCCGTAGCACTCACTTCTGTCATCATGAAGTGCTTTGAGAGACTAGTCAAGGATCATATCACCTCCACCTTACCTGTCACCCTAGACCCACTTCAATTTGCAATCACCATCACACTGCACACTGCCTTTTCCCATCTGGACAAGAGGAATACCTATGTAAGAATGCTGTTCATTGACTATAGATCAGCATTCAACACCATAGTATCCTCAAAGCTCATCATTAAGCTTAAGGCCCTGGGTCTCAACCCTGCCCTGTGCAATTGGGTCCTGGACTTCCTGACGGGCCGTCCCCAGGTGGTGAAGGTAGGAACCAACATCTCCACTTCACTGATCCTCAACACTAGAGCCCCTCAACACAGGGCTCAGCCCCCTCCTGTACTCTCTGTTCACCCATGACTGCGTGACCATGCACCCTCCAAATCAATCATCAAGTTTGCAGACGACACAACAGTAGTAGGCTCGATTACCAACAACGACCAGACAGCCGACAGGGAGGAGGTGAGGGCTCTCGGAGCGGATAAGGGAACTACCCCTTATCCACATCGATTGGACAGCAGTGGGGAATGTGGAAAGTTGTAAGTTCCTCGGCATACATATCACTGACAAACTGAAATGGTCCCCCCACACAGACAGTGTGGTGAAGACGGCGCAACAGCGCCTCTTCAACCTCAGGAGGCTGAAGAAATTTGTCTTGTCACCTAAAACCCTCACAAACTTTTACAGATGCAATATTGAGATCATCCTGTCGGGCTGTATTACCGCCTGGTACAACAATTGCAGGTCGCAACCGCAGGACTCTCCAGAGTGTGGTGCGTTCAGCCCAACGCATCACCGGAGTCACACTGCCTGCCCTCCAGGCCATCTACAGCATCTGATGTCACAGGAAGGCCAAAAAGATCATCAAGGACAAGAACCACCCGAGCCACTGCCTGTTCATCCCGCTACCATCCAGAAGGCGAGGTCAGTAAAGGTGCATCAAAGCTGGGACCGAGAGACTGAAAAACAGCTTCTATCTCAAGGTCATCAGACTGTTAAACAGCCATCACTAGCACAGAGAGGCTGCTGCCTACATACAGACTTGAAATCATTGGTCACTTTAATAAATGGAACACTACTCACTTTAATAATGCCACTTTAATGAGGTTTGCATATCTTGCATTAATCATCTCATAAGTATTCTATACTATATATATTATCTATTGTATCTTAGCCTATCCCGCTTTGACATTGTTCATCTATATATTTATATTTATATTTATATATTCTTATTCCATTCCTTTATTTAGATTTATCTGTATTAGGTATTTGTTGTGGAATTGTTAGATAATACTTGTTAGGTATTGCTGCACTGTCGGAACTAGAAGCACAAGCATGTCGCTACACTCGTAATAACATCTGCTAACCATGTGTATGTGACCAATAAAATTTTATTTTATTTGAAAATTTCACACACCAGAAATCAGTATTTTAGTCTATGATTGCAATGTGAGTGTACAAAAAAAATCTGTGAAATAAATTAATGACAGAACTGTACCAAAAAATATCAATGTTTATGTATTAAAATCTTAAGGTGTTCATTGTTGTAAGTTGTAAGGTATCATTTGGTGGTATTTATTTGTTCCACATTATTCATTGTTGCATCCTAGGACCTACAATAGATACATATATATTCAACCACAAGGGTGTACTAATGAGCTATGCGAGATAGTAAAAATGAATCATAATAGAGAACTACTGAAATTATATTATTTCAGTGTAGATAAGGGAAGGGCAGGTTAAAATAAAATAAAAACATGACAGCCAGACAAACCAGTGTATGAATCAAATGGATTTGCATATGAATGGGGTGGAAATTAGCTGACTTCATGATCTGTAAGGTAAGTAACTTTAATGTCAAGCAGATTACATGTAAAAAAAAAAAATCTGAAACGTAGCAATGTTTAAGACATGGAGTTCATGTTGTAATGTTAACATGGTACCCAAAAGTAGTTTGAAGTAATGTTTTCATTTTATTAGCTAAACAAATACTTGTTTGCATAGCGATGATGAAAATAATGTAATTTAGGCTGTAATGATCTCCAAACTTCTAATCTTTAGGTCATCACACCATTGATATAGCAACGGACGCTAATAGTTTATCGAATCCCATTGTGCCGCAGAGGGGGACACTTTTTGGCTGGGAGACATTATTTGGCATGACAGGCCTATGCCCTCCCTGGCCCACCTATGGCTGCACCCCTGCCCAGTCATGTGAAATCCATAGATTAGGGCTTAATGAATTTCTTTCAATTGACGGATTTCCTTATATGAACTGTAACTCAGTAAAATGTTTGAAATTATTGCATGTTGCGTTTATATTGTTGTTCCGTATAAATGTTTGCAGTGGTCTAGGTTGGATATTTAGCTATTACTTAATTGCTTCAGTGTTTGTTTGCCAGTAAGGACTGAAGACCGTGTCTGAAAATGGCCACAAGGCACGGAGCCCAGTTATTAGAAATAAAAATATACAAAAATGCTTTTTACGACCAGGAAAGTGGGGCCAGGACATCTGGTTCCTATTTCCTGCCTTTGAACTCCTACTAAATGTTCTCTTCATTTCTCTCGCTCTCTCTTTCTCTTTCTTTATGCCCCTTTAATATGAGCCTAATGATGAATCAAAGTTTGATCCGAAGTGAGGAGGAGAATAATACGTGAGTTATTTAAATCTCAGTTGACACGTCTACAAACAGGCTCTCTCTTGTTATCTCTCGCACTGTTGTGAAGAAAAATGGTCAAATGGCATTTGGAGGGAACGTCAATAAATCTGGCTCGGCGAGCTGAGAGACAGACTGCTCTAGTCTGCTGTAATACCATTTTGATTCAACCTGGACTCAGGGGTAGACGTAACATAGCAAATTTAATTTCGGTACACTCAAATAAGTATGATATGTTATGTTTCATGTGGTATGTATTCATTCGTGGATGACCATCATCCACGATATGTTACGAATCACAATCTGTACGATATGTTACAAATTGGAATTAATACAATATGTTAGGAATTTGCTAATCGTGTTATATGTTACGAATTCCAAATTTGTTGTGGCTAACCTTAGTTAGTTGGCTAGGTGGCTAATGCTAACATTAGGGTTATGGTTCAGGGTAGAGTTAGAAGTTAGGTTAAAGGGTTAAGGGGAAGGGTTAGCTAACATGCTAAGCAGTTGCAAAGATGCTAATTAGCTTAAATGCTAACGTTGTTGTTGAAATTCAAACACGCAACATTTGGATTGCTAGATGTTCGCGTTATACGTCTACCCATCCATCCCAACCAACCACTCTACTTTAATTTTTGTTTTAACCTTTTCACATGTGAGTTCCAAATATCTCTAACGGTCAGCCCAGCGTGAGTTGTTTTATGCACGTGATGTCAGAATGCACTCACTGTTCCAAAATGTGATTATTACGCAACAGGATAGTTAACACACGCTGCCTGCTAATTAACTATAGACTATGTTTCAACTTGTCAATTTCAAATTATATTCTAACAACAGTTTGAATTGAGGTGTGTTCCGCCTCCTCATTAATTCACATAGAAGTAGTCCATTTCAGCGTTGCGGACAATTTATGTTTGAGGCTTTACTGAGCCAGATAAACTTTTCTTTTCCAGGCGAACCCACTGCACTTCACTCATGTTTGAGCTGGTCAAGTATGCATATATTTGCTCAGTTTTGCAAGAATTGGAACATTTTCTTGCTGCCGCTCACTTTTCCTTCCTTGTTGCTTTCCTTACATATAATAACTTTGGACATGTGTGCGTTCCTATCAAAGTAAGTTCCTTATTTTCTGTATATCGTGTTGTCGTGTCTACTGTAGGCGCATATGTATGTATGGAGCATAATGTATTTACAGTTTTATTCACATTTTCAATTACTGGTGACAAATAATGCATTCCGATTATTGCATATATTGTAATGGACACGTATGATGTGTGTAAAATACTTTTTTGAAGGTTGTACTGATTATAATGAGCTAAGCTATTTGCAAGCTATGTGTGGCACCACGTTTGTTGACATTATACAATACATTCTGGGTGTCACGTAATCTGCCAGACAAAATATGTTATAATGAGGTGAAGGAATGGTTCACTCATCTTTCGGGTAAACTTCCGGAAGTGAATGAAGGGAAGTGGATGATCGTCGACAACACACCCCCTTCAACATGCATACTATAAACAGACCAAACTCATCTTTTCTCCTCTTATTATATTTGGTTGATGTGAGAAAAAAAACAAGCATGGTTTGGATGATTGTGTTATGCTGTAGATTCTTCTGTGAATGTCTGAACATTGCATCCAAAAATAAACTGCTCACATTCTGGACATAACTTTGTAAGGACTGTGTTTGTGCAAAATGTTTCTGAAAAAACTGTATGGCCAGCTCAAATGCTGATTGTTGCGTCATTCGAAACTGGACGTTCTAAATACGCGTTCTAATCACACCAGTTTGATCGTAAGCTACAGAGACCACTGTAGAAGGATCACACCCGTGTGTTGGTAAGTGTGAAAAGGTTATGTAACATTATGTCTCATGTAACCATACAAATGTAAGTATCATACTAATTTCAGTGTCTAGGATTTACTTTTACAATGTTACGTCTAGTCTATGAGACCAGGCTGTGTGATTAAATTCTAATCTCTCAGAGAGCAGAGGGCTTAGTCTCAGGCATGAAAGCATCACAGAGAGAGAGAGAGCATTTCTCATTAGAAATCACATTAAAAGGCCCACTCCCAAAGCATGTGATCCATCAAAGATTATTAGGGGAGAAAAGGGCCTGTAAGGACACACTGTACATTTCAAGGGAAATCCACGTCTTTAAACATAGAAAAGAGAATCTGAAAAGATATACCATAAATGAATGCAGAATATAATGAGAGATTAAGATCATTTTCATAGACTTAACATGTATCAAACGAGACAAAACAGTAGTAGAGAAGACTATTTCTACAAGGTATTGTCAGAGAGTCAGATGAGGGGATGCAGTCATTTAGAATCAGAACTCTGTTTGGTTCAAGATCATGCAGTCATTTAGAATCAGAACTCTGCTGGGTTCCAGATCATACAGTAATTTAGAATCAGAACTATGTTGGGTTCCAGACCGTACAGTCATTTAGAATCAGAACTCTGTTGGGTTCCAGATCAGGTCACACATAATAACCCTGCATTTTTCACACCACCTGGCTCGCCACAGAGCTCCTGTCACTTAGCCTCACTTTCTCTCTACAAACAAAGCAGATACATCCAGGTGTCTGCCTCCACACACACACACACACACACACACACACACACACACACACACACACACACACACACACACACACACACACACACACACACACACACACACACACACACACACACACACACACACACACACACACACACACACACACACAAGGCCTCTCCACTCTTTCACGCCTGCAATCATTTCCCTGACAAAGGCTATTTCCAGACAAATTGATGCCTGAAACGATGAGATTTCAATGCACTAGAATAGCTTCACTTTCTCCCTTCCACCCACCCTTCTCACCATGATTCCTGTGGGTCATTTGTCTAGGACTCTGTATCTGTTGTCAGTGTACCATGGTGTTAAGGTCTGAAGGGGTAGCACAGTGGATGTACTGTACAGTATAGTCCTGTGATGACTCTTAGAGAATGGCTTGTTGCAGCCAAAGGTCTTCCCAGCGTAACTATAGCCTTGTTCACATTGCAGGCCTTAATGCTCAAATCAGTCTGTTTTACAAATCAGTTTTGTAATACTGACTGTCCAAACAGCAAGTTACAAGTGACCAAGTTGGATTTGTGTATGTTCAGAATGTAGTAATTTGCTGACATGGCTACGCTACTTGTCATGGTAATGGTGGGTGGGTGGGTGTGTGTGCAGTGGTGTAGGCTGTTTGGTGATAGTGCTTGTGCTTCTTATCACTCAGAAGTTGTTGTGTAGCAAGCTAAGGTGACAACAATGCCAGCCATGGATGTCTTCCAGTTGCTTTGAGTGTTCCGAATCATAGTATAAAAACACGTTTAAAACCTCAAAGGATAAGATGATCCAACTTTCAAAACAAGTCATTTTTGGCTAGCCACAGCAGTCAACTAGCTGTTTAGCTTGCAAGCACATTGACTTATTTGTTTGTAAACAATTAACAAGCTAGTTATCTATCACTTGTTCTTGTCAAACTGTCAACAAAGTTGCTAGCAAGCAAAAAGATATGCCAAATAATTCTAAAAACCACTTGAGGGCAAATAAATCAGATTTGACCATTCAGACACAAGTCTCATGGTCAGGAATCAGATTTCTATCTGATTTCAATCCACCTACGAAGGTGGTTTGAGATGTGGCTGTTCAGACTGCAGGAAATATATCAGATTATATATTTAATGCAAACAAATAGGATTTGAGTCACTTCAAACTGCCAGTGTGAGCAAGGCTTAACAAACACATGAATGGTTCAAAATAATACACATACTTATTTTAGCTACAATGGGCACCAATCAACAACAGTAATGCCAAGCCAGTAAAATTGCACAACATCCAGAAACAACTGTTGTTAATGATAATAGTATATCAACATATATGCCTTGTGAAAAGTAGAGGAAACAAAAACAGAACATTTCACACATGCTCTGCAATCACACTGCAACACTGTAGACCGTATTGTAGTTGTAGTTGGCATGGTTCCACCTGTCACCAGAGTGCAGCAGAGACCTCCCTAGACTATTATGGCACTCAGGTGTTTTCAGTTACTTATTATGATTTCCTTTTCATAGAGGTATTTTTTCTGTTACCATTTGCAGAAGCTTGATTTGTTAGCTTTGTGCGTTGTCTCCTGAGTGAGTTTGAGTCTTAGTGTTTGTTGTTTTCCCAGTTTTACTCTGTACTTTCTGTTGAACTTTTTCCAGTATAGTATTTATGTTTTTTCCTAAACCACTGGTTCCTCGTCTGGTTCTCTTCTCTGCTCCTGGGTTCTACCACATCACAGCAAGCTTCCGCCTCCAACATGAACCCAGCAGAGATCGACCAGATCAAGAACCTCATAGCCCACCAAGGAACACTGATGGGGTGGCAGCAAAAACAACTCTCCCAAATATCTGAGACTCTCCTGGCACTTACCAACTCCCTCCTACCAGTGCGCACCCCCAACCCAGGAGGACCCACTGTCCAAGTCTCAGCGCCCAGAGCTCCAGTCATCGCCGTAGATCCCCCAGGGAACCTACACCGGGAAACCAAGATTCCAGCCCCTGAGAAACATGACGGCCACCCGGGAAGATGCAAGGGGTTCCTCACTCAGTGCTTGCTGTTGTTTGAGCTACAGCCCTCCTCGTTTCACACCGATTGGACCAAGATCGCCTACATCATTTCCCTACTCTCGGGCAAAGCCCTGGTGTGGGCAACGGGGAATAGCAACCAACATCTTGCAGCTCCATATCAGCCTTCACTTCCGAGTTTCAACGAGTCTTCGACCACCCAGTCGGCGAATGAGAAGCATAGAGCCGGCTATTCAACCTCCGCCAAGGGGCCAAACCAGTGGCCGACTTCGCCATTGATTTCCGCACCCTCGCCACTGAGAGTGGGTGGAATACAGAGGCGCTGGTCACCGCCTTCCACCAAGGTCTGTCTAACTCTATCAGGGATGAACTGGCCTCTCGGGAAGAGGACCTCAAGTCCCTGAAAACACTGGCAATCAAAATTGACATCCACATCCGAGAACAAGTGAGACAGCGCCCCAGTATCACAGGTCCCTGAGTACCCCAAGCCCCCCCGAGCCAAGCACTGAGGAGCCCATGCAGCTGGGACGCACACGTCTGAGCATACAGAAACGCGAAAGGCTCATGCACAAAGGCTGCTGCCTCTAGTGCGGAAGTCTTGGCCATCTCCGCTCTACATGTCCAGAACCGACAAGAAACACCGGGGCTCGCCAGGACAGAGGGAGACCCTAACGAGCTGTGCAGTGACTCCCAGACTGCCCAGTCACCGCTTGTCACTATCCGGCACCCTCCACTAGGACAACTGTCAGCACCAAATTCAAGCCTTCATGGACTCTGGGGCAGCGAATAATTTCGTAGATCAGGACCTCGCCAGAGAATGACAAATTCCCTGAAGGAAATCCCCCATCCCTCTGCAGATTTAAGCCCTCAGAGCCCCATTAGCTCCGGCCAGGAGGAATATCAACTTCAGGTTAGGGTGAACCACTCAGAGACTCTTAGTTTTTTTCTGATCACTGCTCCCAAGAATCCCCTTATCATACGGTACACCTGGTTAGTGCAGCATATCCCACTATTCTCCTGGTCCACGGGACACCTACTAGACTGGGGAAAGGACTGCCAGACTAAATCCCTAAGACCCCCACCAAGAGCCTTGCCACGTCCCCCTGCAGACTTCTCCGCTCTCCCTCCCAAATACTTCGACATTCGGAAAGCCTTCAGTAAGAAGCAAGCCGCCACCCTCCCTCCTCATCGACCATATGACTGCGCCATAGAGCTCCTACCCGGCTCCACCCCTCCCCGGGGCCGTCTTTACTCCCTTTCAGCCCCTGAAGCAGCAGCCATGGACGACTATGTCCACGGGAGTCGCTGGAGGCAGGCTTCATTCATCAAACCTCCCCAGCTGGCCCAGGCTTCTTCTTTGTGGGAAAGAAGGATGGGGGCCTGCGTCCCTGCTATAGACCACCAAGTGCTAACAGTAAGTATCTGGATAACATTTGTGAAATGCTTGATAATATATGTGATATCAACAGAGAGGTATATTTTCTTCATGATTTAAATATTGACTGGCTTTCATCAAGCTGCCCACTCAAGAAAAAGCTTGAGTGGGCAGCTTGATGAAAGCAGCTTGATGAAAGCCAGTCAACTGTAACTAGTGCCTGCAACCTGGTTCAGGTTATGAGTCAACCTACCAGGGTAGTTACAAAGAGCTTAGGAATGAAATCATCAACATGTATTGATCACATCTTTACTAATGCTTCAGAAATTTGCTTCAAAGCGTTATCCAAATCCATCGGATGTAGTGATCACAATATAGTAGCCATATCTAGGAAAACCAAAGTTCCAAAGGCTTGGCCTAATACAGTGTATAAGAGGTAGTACAATACGTTTTGTAATGATTCCTATGTTGTTGATGTAAAGAATATTTGGTGGGCTGTGGCGTGTCATGAGGAGCAACAGATGCTACATTTACTGCTTATTCCAGTTACTAATAAGCACGCATCCATTAAAAAATGACTGTAAAAACTGTTAAATCCCTATGGATTGATGAGGAATTGAAAAGTTGCATGGTTGAGAGGGATGAGGCAAAAGGAATGGCAAATAAGTCTAGCTGCACAATCGATTGGCAGACGTACTGCAAATTGAGAAATCATGTGACTAAACTGAATTAAAAAGTAGAAGAAACTATACTATGAAACAAAGCTCAATGACATAAAAATGATAGTAAAAAGCTTTGGAGCAACAGAGATGGCGTCAACAGAGATGGTCGCCTCACTTCGAGCTCTTAGGAAACTGTGCAGTATTTTGTTTATTTCCGTATTATTTCTTACATTGTTACCCCAGGAAATCTTACTACGTACAGCCGGGAAGAACTATTGGATATAAGAGCAACGTCAATTTACCAACATTACGACCAGGAATACGACTTTCCCGAAGCGGATCCTCTGTTCGACCACCACCCAGAACAATGGGGCTAATTCCAGTAGGCGATCCAAAACAACGACGCCGCAGAAGGGGCAGACGAAGCGGCCACCTGGCCAGGCTCCATAGACGTGCACATTGCACACCGCTCTCGAGTATACTACTAGCCAATGTCCAGTCTCTTGACAACAAGGTAGACGAAATTCGAGCAAGAGAGACATCGGAGATTGTAGCATTCTCTGTTTCCTGGAAACATGACTCTCTCGGGATATGTTGTCGGAATCGGTTCATCCACCAGGCTTCTCTATGCATCACGCCGACAGAGATAAACACCTCTCTGGAAAATGGAAGGGCGGGGGTGTATGCTTTATGATTAACGACTCATGGTGTAATCATAACAATATACAGGAACTCAAGTACTTCTGCTCACCCGATCTAGACTTCCTTACAATCAAGTGCCTGCCATTTTACCTACCAAGAGAATTCTGATCAGTTATTGTCACAGCTGTGTACATTCCCCCTCAAGCAGACACCAAGACGGCCATCAAGGAACTTCACAGGACTATATGTAAATTGGAAACCATCCTGAGGCTGTATTTATTGTAGCTGGGGATTTTAACAAAGCAAATTTGAGAACAAGTCTACCTACATTCTTCCAGCATATTGATTGCGCTACACGCATGTGCAATACCCTCGACTACTGCTACTCTAACTTCCGCGATACATACAAAGCCCTTCCACGCCATCCCTTCGGCAATTCCAAATTTGATTTGATAAATTAAATGTTGTGCAGAATTCATTGAATCAGATGGCTCATTCATCACAAAATCCACTGATATTGCCAATTACTTAAAATGTTTTTTAATTGGCAAGGTAATAGTAAGCAAACCCAGGCATGACATGCCAGCAACAAACGCTGACGCTACATATCCAAGTATAATTGATCAAATTATGAAAGACAACCATTGTAATTTTGAATTCCGTAACATGAATGTGGAAGAAGTGAGAAAATGATTGTTGTCTATCAACAATGACAAGCCACTGGGGTTGGATGGAAAATTACTGAGGATAATATTTGCCATATCATCAATCTAAGCCTACTAGAAAGTGTATGCACTCATGCCTGGAGGGAAGCAAAAGTAATTCCCCTACCCAAGAATAGTAAAGCCCCCTTTACTGGCTAAAATATCACCCTGTTACCAAACCTATCAGCCTGTTACCAAAAAATTGTGTTTGACCAGATACAATTCTATTTTCCTGTAAAAAAAAAAAATTGACAAAAGACTTTCAGCACGCTTATAGGGAAGGATATTCAACAAGCATGGCACTTACACAAATTACTGATGATTGGCTGAGAGAAATTGATGATAAAAAGATTGTGGGAGCTGTTTTGTTAGAATTCAGTGCAGCTTTTGACATTATTGATCATAGTCTGCTGATGGAAAAACATGTGTTATGGCTTTACACCACCTGCTATATTGTGGATAAAGAGTTACCTGTCTAATGTTCTGTTAGAGGGTGTTCCTTAATGGAAGTCAACATAATCCAGATAGAATCAGGAATTCCCCAGGGCAGCTGTCTAGGCCCCTTACTTTTGTCTTCCTTGAGTAAAGCAAGTGTGTCTATGTATGCGGATGACTCACGTCAGCTACTACACTGCAACACTGAACAAAGAGCTACAGTTAGTTTCAGAATGGGTGGCAAAGAGTTAGTCCTAAATATTTCAAAAATTAAAAACATTATATTTGGGACAAATCATTCACTAAACCATAAACCTCAACTAAATATTGTAATAAATAATGTGTAAATTGAGCAAGTTGAGGTTACTAAACTGCTTGGAGTAACCCTGGATTGGTCAAAACATACAGTTGTGGCCAAAAGTTTTGAGAATGACACAAATATTAATTTTCACAAAGTCTGCTGCCTCGGTTTGTATGATGGCAATTTGCATATACTCCAGAATGTTATGAAGAGCGATCAGATTAATTGCAATTAATTGCAAAGTCCCTCTTTGCCATGCAAATGAACTGAATCGCCAAAAAACATTTCCACTGCATTTCAGCCCTGCCTCAAAAGGACCAGCTGACATCATGTCAGTGATTCTCTAGTTAACACAGGTGTGAGTGTTGACGAGGACAAGGCTGGAGATCACTCTGTCATGCTGATTGAGTTTGAATAACAGACTGGAAGCTTCAAAAGGAGGGTGGTGCTTGGAATCATTGTTCTTCCTCTGTCAACCATGGTTACCTTCAAGGAAACACGTGCCATCATCATTGCTTTGCACAAAAAGGGCTTCACAGGCAAGGATATTGCTGCCAGTAAGATTGCAACTAAATCAACCATTTATCAGATCATCAAGAACTTCAAGGAGAGTGGTTCAATTGTTGTGAAGAAGGATTCAGGGCGCCCAAGAAAGTCCAGCAAGTGCCAGGACCGTCCCATAAAGTTGATTCAGCTGCGGTATCGGGGCACCACCAGTACAGAGCATGCTCAGGAATGGCAGCAGGCTGGTGTGAGTGCATCTGCACGCACAGTGATGTCACGACTTCTGCCGAAGTCGTTCGGTGATCGACGTCACCGGCTTTCTAGCCATCGCCGCTCCATTTTTCATATATCCATTTGTCTTGTCTTGTCAGCTGGTTTTCATTTCCCCAATCAATCTACTTGTATTTAACCCTCTGGTTCCCATCATGTTTTGTGTGTAATTGTTTCATGTTATGTAGTGTTAGTTTACGCGCTTTACTTTTATGTTCCGTTTTTTGAGCGCGTTTGATTTATGTAGTGCTCTCGTTTTTGGAACAATAATAAAAGTGCGCCTGTTCATTATACTCTGCTCTCCTGCACCTGACTTCGCCTCCAATACACCATTGACAAGTGAGGCGAAGACTTTTGGAGGATGGCCTGGCGTCAAGAAGGGCAGCAAAGAAGCCACTTCTCTCCAGGAAAAACATCAGCCTGAGGAAACACACTAAATGTATTGGGTAAAGTGTTATGAAATGTAATGTCAAGTAAAATTTTAAATTGTATATGACTGCCTAAATGTTGCTGGACTCCAGAAAGAGTTGTTGGATGCAGATGGACACTTGTCAGGGGTTGAAAGGGGGTCTGACTAGTTAGAGTGGCCCCTCATCCTCTGCCATTGGGCCTTGTTCCACACACACACCATCACCAGGAACCTCCAGGCTAACTCTCCCCCTCCATCTGCTGTGAGTGACAGAGAGTAGAAACCGGAGCTCCCAAATTAACGGTCGGTCGGTGCTCAAAATAACAGCAGGTGTGCTCTGTGTGGCCCGCTCTACGTCAGCCTCGCCATGACAACCCGGCTAGTTTGATGACACCGCCCCTCCGTCTTCAAACCTTTTACTTCATTAACATCAAAGAGCCATCAAGCACCATCACTAATTTCATTCTGTTTACCAATAAACACACGCACACACACACAAGTGCAGGCACACACACACACGTACACACACACACGATTAGCATAGATTTCTCCCTGATACAAGTCCCGGTTTATCAATTAAGCCATGCAAGGGTATAGGAAGCCATGTGAGGTCTTGTGGAATTGATTTAAGATATTAACTGGGACTGTATGCTGCTCAATTATATTATGGATTATGAGATTATGGGTTGTGATTATGGATTCTTCCTGAATAATGACAACATGCTGCTTGAAGAGAATGTAATATAATGCCACCATATCCATTTGAAGTCACATGTTGAATGTCCACAAATTAATTTCTATACCATAAATCTATTTATATAACAGATCACCAGAAACCATTATAATGCCAACCTCATACTGTAACTTTGAGATGGATCCCCATACGTGTTCTGTCTACCTTCTTATGTCATCACTTCTACAAAGGATATTGTGGGACTGTGTTACGTAGCTACCTTCTTCTCCATGGATATTGTTACCTCCAGATGTTCCAGTGATCTCTGTTGTGTCGAGGATTTGCAATTCAACATGACAAATCACATCAAATACACAATGTTTCCTTCCCCAGGGCTCTCTAAATTCTTCCACCTGGAGCAAGTTTACTCATGCGCACACGCACGTGCACACACACACACACACACACACACACACACACACACACACACACACACACACACACACACACACACACACACACACACACACACACACACACACACACACACACACACACACACACACACACACACACACACACACCCTGAGATTGTAGATCTCAACTCTGGATGAGAGGTATCGACATGTATAATTAAACAGGGGGTGTTTACAGAGGATTTACTGCATGTCTACTTCCGGCGCCGAAAAGAGATGGCCGCCTCGCTTCGCGTTCCTTGGGAAATATGCAGTATTTTGTTTTTTTATGTGTTATTTCTTACATCGGTACCCCAGGTAATCTTAGGTTTCATTACATACAGTCGGGAGGAACTACTGAATATACGATTAACGTCAACTCATCATCGTTCCTACCAGGAATATGACTTTCCCGAAACGGATCCAGTGTTTTGCCTTCCACCCAATACAATGGATCTGATCCCAGCCGGCGACCCTGTGCGACGCCGTAAAAGGGGCAAACGAGGCGGTCTCGTGGTCAGGCTTCGGAGACGGGCACATCGCGCTCCACTCCCTAGCATACTACTCGCCAATGTCCAGTCTCTTGACAATAAGGTTGATGAAATCCGAGCACGGGTAGCATTCCAGAGAGACATCAGGGATTGCAACGTGCTCTGCTTCACGGAAACATGGCTAACTCAAGAGACGCTAACGGAGTCGGTGCAGCCAGCTGGTTTCTTCATGCATCGCGCCGACAGAAACAAACATCTTTCTGGTAAGAAGAGGGGCGGGGGGGTATGCCTTATGATTAACGAGACGTGGTGTGATCATCATAACAACACACAGGAACTCAAGTCATTCTGTTCACCTGATCTAGAACTCCTCACAATCAAATGTCGACCGCATTATCTACCAAGGGAATTCTCTTCAATCATAATCACAGCCGTATATATTCCCCCCCAAGCAGACACATCGATGGCCCTGAACGAACTTTATCTGACTCTTTGTAAACTGGAAACCACACACCCTGAGGCTGCATTCATCGTAGCTGGGGATTTTAACAAGGCTAATCTAAAAACAAAACTCCCTAAATTCTATCAGCATATCGATTGTGCTACCAGGGCTGGAAAAACCCTAGATCATTGTTATACTAATTTCCGCGACGCATATAAGGCCCTCCCCCGCCCCCCTTTCGGAAAAGCTGACCACGACTCCATTTTGTTGATTCCAGCCTACAAACAGAAACTAAAACAACAAGCTCCCGCGCTCAGGTCTGTTCAACGCTGGTCCGACCAATCTGAATCCACGCTTCAAGACTGCTTCGATCACGCGGATTGGAATATGTTCCGCATTGCGTCCAACAACAATATTGACGAATATGCTGATTCGGTGAGCGAGTTCATTAGGAAGTGCATTGACGATGTCGTACCCACAGCAACGATTAAAACATTCACAAACCAGAAACCGTGGATTGACGGCAGCATTCGCGTGAAACTGAAAGCGCGAACCACTGCTTTTAACCAGGGCAAGGTGACCGGAAGCATGACCGAATACAAACAGTGTAGCTATTCTCTCCGCAAGGCAATCAAACAGGCTAAGTCCCAGTACAGAGACAAAATCGAGTCGCAATTCAACAGCTCAGACACAAGAGGTATGTGGCAGGGTCTACAGTCAATCACGCATTACAAAAAGAAAACCAGCCCCGTCGCGGACCAGGATGTCTTGCTCCCAGACAGGCTAAACAACTTTTTTGCCCGCTTTGAGGACAATACAGTGCCACTGACACGGCCCCCTACCAAAACCTGCGGGCTCTCCTTCACTGCAGCCGAGGTGAGTAAAACATTTAAACGTGTTAACCCTCGCAAGGCTGCAGGCCCAGACCGCATTCCCAGCCGCGTCCTCAGAGCATGCGCAGACCAGCTGGCTGGTGTGTTTACGGACATATTCAATCAATCCTTATCCCAGTCTGCTGTTCCCACATGCTTCAAGAGGGCCACCATTGTTCCTGTTCCCAAGAAAGCTAAGGTAACTGAGCTAAACGACTACCGCCCCGTAGCACTCACTTCCGTCATCATGAAGTGCTTTGAGAGACTAGTCAAGGACCATATCACCTCCACCCTACCGGACACCCTAGACCCACTCCAATTTGCTTACCGACCCAATAGGTCCACAGACGACGCAATCGCAACCACACTGCACACTGCCCTAACCCATCTGGACAAGAGGAATACCCATGTGAGAATGCTGTTCATCGATTACAGCTCAGCATTTAACACCATAGTACCCTCCAAACTCGTCATCAAGCTCGAGACCCTGGGTCTCGACCCCGCCCTGTGCAACTGGGTCCTGGACTTCCTGACGGGCCGCCCCCAGGTGGTGAGGGTAGGTAACAACATCTCCACCCCGCTGATCCTCAACACTGGGGCCCCACAAGGGTGCGTTCTGAGCCCTCTCCTGTACTCCCTGTTCACCCACGACTGCGTGGCCATGCACGCCTCCAACTCAATCATCAAGTTTGCGGATGACACTACAGTGGTAGGCTTGATTACCAACAACGACGAGACGGCCTACAGGGAGGAGGTGAGGGCCCTCGGAGTGTGGTGTCAGGAAAATAACCTCACACTCAACGTCAACAAAACAAAGGAGATGATTGTGGACTTCAGGAAACAGCAGAGGGAGCACCCCCCTATCCACATCGACGGGTCAGTAGTGGAGAAGGTGGAAAGTTTTAAGTTCCTCGGTGTACACATCACGGACAAACTGAATTGGTCCACCCACACAGACAGCGTTGTGAAGAAGGCGCAGCAGCGCCTCTTCAACCTCAGGAGGCTGAAGAAATTCGGCTTGTCACCAAAAGCACTCACAAACTTCTACAGATGCACAATCGAGAGCATCCTGTCGGGCTGTATCACCGCCTGGTACGGCAACTGCTCCGCCCACAACCGTAAGGCTCTCCAGAGGGTAGTGAGGTCTGCAGAACGCATCACCGGGGGCAAACTACCTGCCCTCCAGGACACCTACACCACCCGATGTCACAGGAAGGCCATAAAGATCATCAAGGACAACAACCACCCAAGCCACTGCCTGTTCACCCCGCTATCATCCAGAAGGCGAGGTCAGTACAGGTGCATCAAAGCAGGGACCGAGAGACTGAAAAACAGCTTCTATCTCAAGGCCATCAGACTGTTAAACAGCCACCACTAACATTTAGCGGCCCCTGCCAACATACTGACTCAACTCCAGCCACTTTAAAAATGGGAATTGATGGAAATTATGTAAAAATGTACCACTAGCCACTTTAAACAATGCCACTTAATATAATGTTTACATACCCTACATTACCCATCTCATATGTATATACTGTACTCTATATCATCTACTGCATCTTGCCATCTTTATGTAATACATGTACCACTAGCCACTTTAAACTATGCCACTTTATGTTTACATACCCTACAGTACTCATCTCATATGTATATACCGTACTCTATACCATCTACTGCATCTTGCCATGCCGTTCTGTACCACCACTCATTCATATATCTTTATGTACATATTCTTCATCCCTTTACACTTGTGTGTGTGTATAAGGTAGTAGTTGTGGAATTGTTAGGTTAGATTACTTGTTGGTTATTACTGCATTGTCGGAACTAGAAGCACAAGCATTTCGCTACACTCGCATTAACATCTGCTAACCATGTGTATGTGACTAATAAAATTTGATTTGATTTGATGATTTGATGTCGGTACATGACATTTAAGTGATAATGGCAGAGAACCCGGTGTTTGAAGGATATATTGGCATGGGTGTTGTTAAGCCCGAGACGAAATCGAGGGCCGGCAAACTGTGTAAATAGATCCTACAAACACCGGCTTTGATGGCATTATCTCTTTTATACAATGGGTTACCAACAGATTCAAATAATGATTTACATATTTTCATCAAAAAATTATTTTGATTAATTTATTCATACTATTGAATAATTCCACAAGATATAGTACAGACACAAATTTAGCCGGCTGATCGTTGGTTCTATCGGTTCGATTGCCAGAGACGCAATCCAGTTGTTAAGTATTTTTGTTCCGTATCTATGGACGCGACTCAGTCATTCATACTGGCTGGCAACGTTCTTATCCCTTACTTGCTAGCTATCCAACTGCGGCTAAATTACAGTCGCGTCAAACAGTGCAGCCAGAATAACAACAGAGTAGCTCCATTTGCATTTGCTGTTTTGGCATAGAAACCAGGCATAGAAAATGTGCTCTTGCGTCAGGACACTGTTGTTCAGAGGAGCTAGCCATCAACACAGCTAACACAATCACTTCAAACTGAGGCTGGAAAGACTGTCAACTAGCAGCACTTTGTTTCGTTTACCTGTTTTCTATTGATATTTCTTTGTATATATCCATAAAAATTATGCTGATTCATGATTTCGACTGGCTGAGAAAAGCTTCCTGCCTGTCTGTCTCATCCCAACTCCTGACTCGAATTTGAATATTGAAACAATGTTGCAAATGTCGGAGATTATTTTATAGTGGAGATTACGTTTATGAATTGCCTGGCTGGGCTGACGAGAGAGTGTATTGCGCAGTCAGGTGGAACAGAGTAAATAGGCATTTTAACATCGTAGATTTAGCCGGTGGTAACTTGTGGAATAGGCACCGGCTCGAATGGGGTTTTCAACCAATCAACATTCAGGACCCACCCGTTGTATAATTTTGTATTCTAGGTTATAGGACATGGCTGTCTAATAAATATCAAACCCTAAGTCTCTCTTGCAGTCAGTGTGAGGAAGGCGTTAGTTACCTTAAGCAAGTGATATAGGATCAGCTCCAGAAAAACAAGAAGTCAATGAGCCATGGAAGATGGCAGCACAGAAGAGCCGACTGAGGCTACCACTGATGTAGTACACATATAGGTCTCTTTTGAAATTGTATCTGCCATTGTTAGCATACTTCCCGTGACCCTCGACTTTTTCCACATTTTGTTACATTACACCTTTATTCTAAAATGTATTGAATAGTTAGTTTTTTCTCATCAATCTACACACAATACCCCATAATGACAAAGGAAAAAAACGTTTGTAAAGGAAATTTGGTGCATCTTGTCCTTGCTTTCATAAACAATCCTTGGTTCCTGCCTGTGCCTGCTAAAGATATGAGTGGTTGCCGTCATGACCTCCTCCTTTAGACTATTTGGCAGAATGCCCAGAATATGTTCTTTAAGTTATGATAGGTGGCAGTGCCAGACACATGCTGGAACCAACCCTATGAACTATGCCTATGTAACGTGTCTGTAACCAGTATATAAGGGAACTAAACAGGACTGCCCCGTGAGAGGTCCTGATCGACATGTGTATTTGGTGCATTGAGTTGGTTGGAACCACTCCAGCATTCTGATAATAAACAATTATTATTTAAATATTGACTTCGAGTGTCCCTGTGTAAGAATTTCCACAACAAGTTTTTTACATTTAATAAACCCCCCAGAAATATCACATTTACATAAGAATTCAGACCCTTAACTCAGTACGTTGTTGAAGCACCTTTGTCAGCGATTACAGCCTCAGGTATTCTTGGGTATGACGCTACAAGCTTGGCACACCTGTATTTGAGGAGTTTCTTCCAATCTTCTCTGCAGATTCTCTCAAGCTCTGTCAGATTGGATGGGGAGCGTCGCTGCGCAGCTATTTTCAGGTCTCTCCAGAGATGCTCAATCAGGTTCAAGTCTGGGCTCCGGCTGGGCCACTCAAGGACATTCAGAGACTTGTCCTGAAGCCACTCCTGCATTGTCCTGGCTGTGTGCTTAGGGTCGTTGTCCTTTTGGAAGGTAAACCTTCGCCCCAGTCTAAGGTGCTGAGTGCTCTGGACCAGGTTTTCATCAAGGATCTCTCTGTACTCCGTTCATCTTTCCTTTGTTCCTGACTAGTCTCCCAGTCCCTGCCACTGAAAACCATCCCCACAGCATGATGCTGCCACCACCATGCTTCACCGTAGGGATGGTCCCAGGATTCCTACAGACGTGAGGCTTGGCATTCAGGCAAAAGAGTTACATTTTGGCTTCATCAGACCAGAGAATTTTGTTTCTCATGGTCTGAGAGTCCTTTAGGTGCCTTTTAGACAAACTCCAAGTGGGAGTCTGGCCACTCTACCATAAAGGCCTGATTTGTGGAGTGTTGCAGAGACGATTGTCCTTCAGGAAGGTTCTCCCATCTCCACAGAGGAACTCTGGAGCTCTGTCAGAGTGACCATCGGTTCCTTAGTCACCTCCCTGACCATGGCCCTTCTCCACCGATTGCTCAGTTTGTCCGGGTGGCCAGCTCTAGGAAGAGTCTTGGTGGTTCCATTTAGGAATGATGGAGGTACCCTCCCCCAGATCTGTGCCTCGACACAATCCTGTCTCGGAGCTCTACGGACAATTCCTTCGACCTCATGGGTCGGTTTTTGCTCTGACATGCACTGTCAACTGTGGGACCTTATATATACGTGTGTGCCTTTTCAAATCATGTCCAATCAATTGAATTTACAACAGGTGGACTCCAATCAAGTTGTTGAAACTTTTCAAGGATGATCAATGGAAACAGGATGCACCTGAGCTTCGAGTCACAAAGGTTCTGAATACTTCTGTAAATAAGGTATTTCTGTATAAAGAAAAACATTTGTTTTATAAAAATGTATAAAAACCTGTTTTCGCTTTTTCATTATGGGTTATTGTGTGTAGATTGATAAGGGGGAAAACGTATTTAAGAGGGGGATGTGATTTTAGAAACTATAAGAGGAAATTGTTTCTATAGTAAGTAGTCACCGCTCTCTGAGTGAGGTCAGAGAGCATGTCAGCCTTGTGGAACCGCTCTTTTGAACGAACTGTATAAATGATGGGTTAAGAATTAACATATCAGACCAGAAAGACGTCGAGCTGCAGCTCAAGTTAAAGTGGTTTAAACTTTGAATCTCAACACGAGGTAGAGACAATAGTCACCTCACGGACAATCACTGGTACGGCTGATTAGCTGTCCTAAGTAAAGTATCTAGAAAAGTAAACTTAAGTGGGACCATTCTGCTTCTTTTCTCAAATCACCCTAGTACCTTACTCTCATCACCCCACTGAGAACCATTGACAAATAAACATCTTCCAGAGCGAATGGAAGGACAATAAACTCTGTAGTTCTGTTCAGGACTACATGATTGTCACACCCTATCTGTTTCACCTGTCTTTGTGCTTGTCTCCACCCTCCTCCAGGTGTCGCCCATCTTCCCCATTATCCTCAGTGTATTTATACCTGTGTTCTCTGTTTGTCTGTTGCCAGTTCGTTTTGTTCATCAAGCCTACCAGCGTTGTTCCCCTTGCTCCTGTCTGTTTCTAGTTCCTGTTTTCTAGTTTTACCGGTTTTGACCATTCTGCCTGCCCTGACCCCAGAACGGGCTGGAGACCGTTCTGCCACGCTCATTGCTTGAAGTCAGCACAGCCTGCCCCGGGACATCTTCCTGGGTGCTCAAAGTTGCCCCAAACCTCTCCGCCATTCCCGCTGAGTACCAGGACCTAAGGGAGGTGTTCAGCAAGGCCCAGGCCACTTCGCTTCTGCCGCACCGACCCTATGACTACAGGATTGACTTTCCCCCAGGCACCACTCCGCCCTGAGTACGACTGTACTCTCTGTCAGGTCCGGAGACCAAGGCTATGGAGACCGACATTGAGGACTCCCTAGCTAGGTAACCGGATGTTTGTTCCTGATGCCGTCCGCTCCTAGGTCCTGGAGTGGGCCGTGTCCTTTGTGTGACAATGCTTTTGGTGGCCTACCATGGTTCCTGACATCTCCGCATGCACGATCTGTGCGCAGAACACGACTTCTCGGCAATCTCCAGCTGGTCTCCTTCCACCTCTGCCTGTCCCTCACCGTCCCTGATCTCACATATCCCTGGACTTTGTCAAGGGTCTCCTCCATCTGATAGCAACACCACCATCCTGACGGTAGTGGACCGGTTTTCCAAAGCCACCCAATTCATTCCTCTCCCCAAGCTACCCTCTGGCAAAGAGACGACACAGTTCGTGGTGAAGCACGTCTTCCAGATCCATGGACTCCCAGTGGACATGGTCTCTGACCGGGGTCCTCAGTTCTTGTCCCGGTTCTGGAGGGCATTCTGCACACTCATTGAGTCGTCAGCCAGCCTGTCCTCCGGGTTCCACCTCCAGTCCAACAGCCAGTTGGAGTGAGACAACCAAGACCTGGAGACGACTCTTCGCAGCCTGGTCTCCGCCAACCCCACCACCTGGAGCCAGCAACTAGTGTGGGTCAAATATGCCCGCAACACCCTTCCCTGCTCTGACATGGGTCTCTCGCCCTTTGAATGTTCCCTGGGTTATCAGCCCCTGCTCTGCCTTGAGCAAGAGGAAGAGGTCGCCATACCTTCATCCCAGATGTTTGTCTCCCGCTGTCGTTGTACCTGGAAGAGAGCCCGGTCGGCCCTTCTCAAGACCACCTCCAGGCATCGATGACAAGCGGACCGCCACCGGTCCCTGGCTCCCCAGTATCGTCTTGGGCAGAAGGTATGGCCCGAGGAGAAGTGCTCCTCGTTGATTTCCAATGCCGGCACCCCGGTCAACCAGGTATGTGCCCAGGTAGGACACCATTATCCTCAGTGTATTTACATCTGTGTTCTCTGTTTGTCTGTTGCCAGTTCATTTTGTTTGTCAAGCCTACCAGCGTTTTTCCCCTTGCTCCTGTCTGTTTCTAGTTTCCCAGGTTTTGACCATTCTGCCTGCCCTGACCCTGAGCCTGCCTGCCATTCTGTACCTTGTCACATCACACTGGATTATTGACCTCTGCCTGCCCTGACCCTGAGACTGCCTGCCATTCTGTACCTTTTGGACTCTGGTCTGGATTACTGACCTCTGCTTGCCCTTGACCTGTCGTTTTACATTCCCTCTGTTCTAGTAATAAACTTTTGTTACTTCAATAATGTCTGCATCTGGGTCTTCCCTATAACATGATAATGACAAGTCACCAGATACCGGACGACAGCAGAGAACAACAGTAGAAGACGGGTGGGGACCCCTTTTGTACAATGAGAGCCTTACAACTGTGCCCTACAAAGGCCCAACACCCTTTCCAAGAAGGCCTGGTTCTGACAGAAATATACGAAGAACCAAGACATTTACACATAAATACATTCATGATTTCTTACTCCAAACGGGTGGCGGTTCATGTGCAAAGTATATGATTACTGTGAGAGTAGTTTCTACATGTACCAAAGTATTATGTCTCTGTCCCTATCCCTCCCCCCTCCATCTCTTTTGTAACAAACCTCCATATTGTGTCAGTCCGCTTTGGACCTGTTTTTAATGTATTAAGTGTGTATGTTTATCCTGTGTTGCCATTTAGTTAGCTAGTAAATAAATGATTAAACAAATTTGTGTAGTACTGAATCATAAGTAAGGCTCTGGTTTTTGCAGATGCAGGAGGTTACGACTGTTCAGAATGACGACATGATATGAGGTTATGATTAATAAGTTGACTGTTTATGGATGTGATAGGTAAAGACCTTTAGAGTTTAATTTGGGAGATGGTAAAGAACCGATCTCGTGGTGCCCCAAATCCTAATGAGTTAATTGTTACAAGATTAATTTAATCGGGTAATAATTAAACATAGTTAGTTGATTAGATAAATATCAGTCTTTAGATTAATGAAAGTAAAGTCATGACACCTGTAACGTAACAAAATATGGAAAAAGTCAAGGGATCTGAATACTTTCCGAATGCACTGTATACCTATACTGTCATCTATACTACACTCACTTGTTTTCTATTGATAAGCAGCTCTGGACTAACAATGGAGACCCCATTTTGCTGCTTGTAATTGTTCTTTGTTCTCTTGTTCCTTCGAAAAATGTTTTTAATTACTTTCCCTGTTCTCTGTTCTATTCCCAACTACAATACAATTAATTGTATTGTCGTTTCCATTATTGATTTCCTTGTTGTTTGACAGGCATGCCTTTGATGTTTTGTCAATTTAATTTCCTCACCTTTGGCAGCCAAGTCCTGGATGGAATTTCAAATACTGTGTGTGTGTGTGTGTGCGCATAAATAAATATATAACGAGTGTAATAGTGCCCTACAACATGTTGAGTGCTTTCTGAGTGTTTGGCAAGGTTTTGCTATTTCATCCAGAAATGTACCAGAACATTTTTCTACGTGTCTTTACAAATTGCCATTATTGTGTATTGTGGATGTCATTCAATTTGTCTCATGTGACTGAGAATTAAGTGACTCAAGTGTTAAAATGACAGTAATTGGATTATTAGTGATTTGACTCAACGAAAGGATTTAACAGACCAGCAGCACTCAATCAGTAAGTGACACGATGAGACATCTCAAATGCCATGTGACACCAATCAGACCACAAACTGATGTTACTGACACATGTTGACTAGCCAGGCACACACAGGCACCTTGAGGAGACAGATCAATAAGGCCAAGCAAGTCTCCTGAGTCAATAGTAATGAATAATGGTAAAAATCCATACATTTTCCTCCAGCACAAAATTTACTGATGTTACAGTACAGTACACTGCAACCAATGATGTACAGTTGAAGTCGGAAGTTTACATAGACCTTAACCAAATATATTTAAACTTAGTTTTTCACAATTCCTGACATTTAATCCTAGTAAAAAGTCCCTGTCTTAGGTCAGTTAGGATCATCACTTTATTTTAAGAATGTGTCAGAATAATAGTAGAGAGAATGATTTATTTCAGCTTTTATTTCTTTCATCACATTCCCAGTGGGTCAGAAGTTTACATACACTCAATTATTATTTGGTAGCATTGCCTTTAAATTGTTTAACTTCGGTCAAACGTTTCAGGTAGCCTTCCACAAGCTTCCCACAATAAGTTGGGTGAATTTTGGCCCATTCCTCCTGACAGAGCTAGTGTAACTGAGGCAGGCTCGCTGTCACGCCCTGACCGTAGAGAGCTTTTTATGTCTCTATTTTGGTTTGGTCAGGGTGTGATTTGGGTGGGCATTCTATGTTCATTTTCTATGTTTTGTATTTCTTTGTGTTTGGCCGGGTGTGGTTCTCAACCAGAAGCAGCTGTCTATCGTTGTCTCTGATTGAGAATCATACTTAGGTAGCTTTTCCCCACCGATGCTTGGTGGGTAGTTATTTTCTGTTTTGTGTTTCTGCACCTGACAGGACTGTTTCAGTTTTCGTTCATTCTCTTCTTTATTTTTGTTATTAATGTTCAGTTGTAATAAAAGCATGAACACTTACCACGCTGCGCTTTGGTCCGATCCTTCTCATTGGCCACTCCAATATCTTGACTTTATTGTTCTTAAGCCATTTTGCCACACCTTTGGAAGTATACTTGGGGTCATTGTCCATTTGGAAGACCCATTTGTGACCAAGCTTTAACTTCCTGACTGATGTCTTGAGATGTTGCTTCGATATATCCACAAGGAGGCTTGGAAGCCACCGGCCGGCCATATTGGCACTCCCCAGTAGGAGTGCTCCGTAGGAATGAATGGAATTCTACAATATTTAAATTAATTGTTTCAATTACAAAATGACATGTATTTAAGTATTTTCCAGTTGTAGTGGGGACAGTAACATTAGTAATCTCAAAACATTATACTTTTAGGAAAATGGTGTATATCTTTTTTTGTTGTTGGTTTAGCTCACATAATATAATTTAAAGCATGCATTAAGGTGTCTGTATTAGAATATACGTGGCAAAAATGAATATAGACATTAATAAATGCATTTATATTGCTTCTAAAATATGTTTTACAATGGTGGGAGAGTTCCAAGATGGGAGCCTGGGGCTTCAAGAGAGAGACCCCTTACAGGCATCTAGTGTATATGTAAATCATTGGTTGCAACCCTTGAGCCCTACAGGTACAGGTAAAGGTCTTTCCTGTATATAATTTTCTCTAAAAAGTATTTTTGCGATGTACAATCAAAGAGCTTGATATTGATGACTCTGATTTTGCAGTAGACATGGTTATCAGCTATGCTTTATGTGGATTATGAAATGTTCCCTGAACGTCCAGACTCTTACAGAATCTACATTTGTTTTACATCTCCTGTCACAGAGCTGGTCATTTCTGTCAAAGGAAAGAGAGAGAACTGTGCCTGTGGTTCAAACACTTGTCAAAATGTCCTTTTTCAAATTGCTGGTGGAATTACACTGAAACATTCTTTGATTTGCTTGTATAAATATAAACTACAACTGTCTTCTTGCTGAGGAGCTGAGCATTCCTAATAATAACTACCTTAGAATAAATCATTGATTTTAGGATTGGTCAACGGATTATGGTAAAACATTCCGACACCAAACCAAAGGCTCCCCTGGTGTCTTTCGAAGGTCAAACTTGCTCTCTCTTGTCAGTTTGATTGGCAACCGATGCAGATAAACCATCAGGCATGCACCAGGCTGGTCCATTAATATGGATAGGCCTGAGGCGCATTAGCAACACCCCTGGCTGGAAAGGACATCCAGCAGTAGCCCTACACACACACAAACACACGTTGGGTATATGTTGTGTAATTTGTTAGGTATTACTGCACTGTCGGAGCTAGAAGCACAAGTATTTCGCTACACCGAATTTAATATCTGCTAATTACGTGTATGTGACCAATAAAATTTGATTTGATTTGATCTCAACATTACTGATTAGTGTGTGAGATTGAGTGACCAAAAACGCATTCTGAACAGACAAATTTACCTCGACAGCTCCTTTCTGGCCTCCTAAATGTGTCAGTGTGGCAGGCTAACAAGCCATCACAATCTCACTGAGAGCTTTTAGCCTGATTTATTTCTATATTTATTTTGCTCATCAGTTCTTAAAAATCGACATCTATCAGCCAACACACTTTGGGATGATACCTTCCTCTTAGCTTCTTCTAAATACTTTTCTTTTAATGTTTCTCAATGTTCAATTTTTTTGCCTTTTGAGCCTATCTTGAGCCACACATTTAGATACTCCTATCATTAGAGTTGGACTGGCATCCTTGAATATGCAATGTACCTGGTATATAATATGATATATCAGGGGAGATAATATGACATCAGAAGCTCCCTCATTGCTTCCACCCCTGGTTGAGCGCTGGCCCTGATACCTTTGTGGCCGTTCCAGATCGGCTCATCCAGATCAAAGGGTGATATAGCAGGTCATTTCACCGAGAGGAAGATCTATTCTTCCTCTACGAGAGCACACATTTCACTAGATGTCTCAGGGCGGCCATGAATCAGTGAGGAGGCTTCGGCCAAGACAAGAGCTAGACGTCCAGGTGTATTAGATTTGACTCCGGCAGACAAAACAAAGAACTTTACCTCTGATTTGTAGCCTAATGTTGCTATTAGACATTTTTGTGTGACTGCCAACACGGGTTGTAATTCAACCGTTTTCTATCGTCTTGGATGGTCTCCTGTTTTCTTCTTTGCTCTGTTTGTAATTCATTACACCACATATCTGAAGTTATTCTGAAAGGTAGCACAGGCCAAGGAGGTAAACTGTGCAGTGCAAGGCTTATGAGGTAAACTGGAATAGATTTATATTTTAGTAGTGCAAGGCTTAAGAGGTAAACTGGAATAGATTTATATTTTATCCCTTGATGTAGGGCCTCATATATTTTCCATAAAAAGGGTATCTGACTATCCACCTCAAGTTCAAACTCAAAAGGCAAGAAAAATAAGGGAAATAGAAGGAGAGAACTGATAGAAGAGGAGACAGGTGTCATGGTTGGTTGACAGAAAGCTGTTGATTTTACAGAGCTGATTGATGAACAGCTCTCTTATTAGCAATCCGTGTAAAAGCCCTCAACGAGATTAAAGATGCAGTCTGGGATTTTAAGCACTTACAAATTCGTAACACTGTACAAATTGGAATTGGTAACATACAGATGTAGGATCTAAATTTGAGCGAGAAAATGTGAATTATTATGTGTATTATAATTAATGGACATTTTCTAGAGGTTGATACATTTTTCATAAGGGAAAATTAAGTCTGAAATTACAAAATTCAGAAGCATTTTTAAACTGAAAATACACAACAAGAGTTACATTTCCTACAGTGTGATCAAATTCAAATCCTATATCTATATTATACGCTCCGAATGATGTCACCTCCTCAGTCAGTATGTGTTACACCTGTGCTGGTTGCCTTTGTCTGATCTTCCATGTTTTCGTTTTGCTTAACTTTTTGGTTTGCTTCCTGTCTTTCAGTTTTGTGTGGTTTTTAATTTGGTTTGCCTCTTCTTGGGCAAATTTAGTGGGCGCTCAAGGTGGGTGTTTTTTTAGGTTACAGTTGTTGTTGCTAGTCAACTTTCAGTGGACACCCCATGAGTGTCTTTCAGAATCCCTCCTAAAACCCCACCTGTTTCGTTTGGTTGTTGTCAGTGACTCTTTGTTAGTTCCCCCTTCCGTTTGAGCGGGAAAAAAAAGAAAAAAAAATTGCTGGGGAGCGTTACACTGGTCTACACGCAATACCCCATAACGTCAAAGTGGAATTCTGTTGAAAAAATATCTTGAACAAATAAATTCACATTTTAAAAGCTGAAATGTCTTGAGTCAATAAGTACTCAACCACTTTTTTATGGCAAGCCTAAATAAGTTCAGGAGTAAACATTTGCTTAACAAGTCACATAAGTTGCATGGACTCACTCTGTGTGCAATAATAGAGTTTAACATGATTTTTGAATGGCTACCTCTTCTCTGTACCCCACACATACAATTATCTGTAAGGTCGCTCAGTCAGGCAGTGAATTTCAAACACTGATTCAACCACAAAGACCAGGGAGGTTTTCCAATGCCTCGCAAAGAAGGGCATCTATTGGTAGATGGAGAAAAAATAAAAGCAGACATTGAATATCCCTTTGAGCATGGTGAAGTTATTAAATACACTTTGGATGGTTTATCAATACACCCAGTCACTACAAAGAAAAAGGCGTCCTTCCTAACTCAGTTGCCGGAGAGGAAGGAAACTCCTCAGGGATTTTACCAAGACGCCAATGGTGACTTTAAAACAGTTACAAAGTTTAATGGCTGTGATAGGAGAAAACTGATCTTGAATCAACAACATTGTAGTTACTCCACAATACTAACCTAAATGATGGGGGGGAAAGTAGGAAGCCTGTACAGAATACAAATATTCCAAAACATGCATCCTTTTTGCAATAAGCCACTTAAGTAAAACGTCAGCAAAGTCATTCACTTTATGTCCTGAATACTAATCTTGATGTTTGGGGCAATTCCGATACAACACATATTCATATTTTCAAGCATGGTGGTGGCTGCATCATGTTATGGGTATGCTTGTAATCGGCAAGAACTAGAGTTATATTTAAGATATAAATAAACTGAATAGAGCTAAGCACAGGGAAAAACTGGTTCAGTCTGCTTTCCAACAGACACTGGGAGATTAATTTACCTTACAGCAGGACAATAACCTAAAACACAAGGCCAAATATACACTGGCGTTGCATACTAAGACAACATTGAAGGTTCCTGAGTGACCTAGTTACAGTTTTTACTTAAATTGGGTTGAAAATCTATGGCAAGGCTTAAAAAGGTCTAACAATGATCAACAACCCCCAAAAAAATTTCAACAACCAACATTTGTTTTAAAGAATACAATCCAGGTGTGCAAAGCTCTTAGAGACTTACCTAGAAAGACTCACAGCTGTAATCGCTGCCAAAAGTGATTCTAGCATGTATTGACTTGCATGTATTGAATCTAAAAACATGTTTTCACTTTGTCATTATGGGGTATTGTGTGTAGATGGGTGAGAAATTCAGGCTGTAAGACACCAAAATGTAAAATAAGTCAAGAGGCATGAATACTTTCTGAAGTACACTCTATGTTCTAAAATCTATACAATGATTGTGTCATGCTTCTGAATTATTGCAGTAACAAAGGCACTTTAAATGCAGTTTGTAGCCTAGGTGATGATGCTTTTTTGTGCTCCATATGAATATGTACTTAATCTCACTTTTTAATTTGCTCCATACGACCAAAATCATAAAACACGGGACGAGATGTTAAAACTCTCCATTGTGCCAATAGATGGTATGCACTCACATGAGATTTGCCGTTGACAGAGTGGCATGGGAGGTTTATTTCTTAGACTGGGTTAAGATGTCAATTTTGGGACACATCCTCAGTAGTGTGCCTTCGAATCAGTGGGTGTTTTGGCCTTTAATCACTAAACACCCTCATCAAAGGTGGCCAGCTAAAGGGTGATCAAGCCTTAGCTTGTGTCCAATGCCCAATTAAGATTTCCCATGGGACTATGCAAGGCAGGGGCGTCCTCTTCCCTGAGCCAGCCCTACAGTTGACCGCATACCTCATATGCCCTCCTCAAGTTGGAGGGATCTGAGTTGGGTTCTCAGGTAGCGGTGGGGGGTCATGAAGTTATAGCCCAGCAAGGGTCCTTCCGTTTGATCCAGATCCACTGGCTGCCTCTTTCAGCTGCTTGAGAAACTGCTCTGACGGTCTGCCGCAGAGCCTGTCCATGGATTCCAAGTACTGTCAGCAACCAGGTGGTGGAGGAAGCTACGAATCCTCTGCATCCCACTTCAACTGGTCAGAATTTTGCATTCCAGCCACGCTGAGTTGCGTCTGCTGCCAACTCTGTGTAACTCAGTTTCTTACGCTCGTAGGCCTCTTCAACAGAGTTTTCCCACGAGACTGTGAGCTCTATGATGTACACAGCCTTTCGTGAAGGGGACCAGAGTACCATGTCTGGCCTAAGGTTGGTAGAAGCAATCTCAGGTGGAAAAATGAGTTGCTGGCCAATATTGACAAGCATCTTCCAGTCCCGGGCCATGACTAGGTGTCCAGTTTCTGGCTTCCTAGGAGGATGCTTGGGCCTTTTCTGTCCCTCCCGGATGAATGTTGTTGTTTTGACGGGATTGCTTGTTTCTGGAGGTAATGAATTGGTTGCAGTCCTCTTGGTCTCAAGTGCTGCAGCCAGGCTCTTGAGGACCTGATTGTGCCTCCAGGTGTAGCGGCCTTGTGAGAGGCTGGTCTTGCAACCTGTCATTATATGCCTGAGAGTCGCTGGAGCTGGGCAGAGGGGGCAGGTCGGGTCCTCGCCATACCATTGATGTCGGTTTTTTGGTGATGGAAGCACATCATAAACAGCTCTTATGATGAAGCTGATGTTGCTTGCCTCCATTTGCCAAAGCTCACTCCAGTTAATCTTTCTCCTCTCCAGGCCTTCCCACCGCATCCATTGCCCTTGTTTAGCAAGAGAGACAGCCTTTGCACTTCTTGCAGTCTCCTCCTGTCTGCGCACCTCCTCGATCACCAGCTTCCTGCGTTCAGATGTTGTTGCCTTATGGAACGTTGGTTTGCTTGCTGCCAGGCCAAAGCCTCTTCTTCCATGCTGGATATTCCCCACAATGTCTTGGTGTCTCAGGGCTGATGTTGCTTGCTGCACGGCCTTGGATGATGTCCATTTCCGTCCAGTTTGTAGGGGAGGTGCAGCCTTGCTAATGGTCTGGTCTTTGGAGTCCTTCAATGTCATCTGAAGTCTTACTTTAGAGCACTTGAACTCCTCCGTTAGACTTGTAAGAGGTAGTTCAAGGACCCTTTTGCCATAGAGGCCGATGTTACTCAGGCATCGTGGGACACCCAGCCATTTCTTCACGTATGAGGTAATGGTTCGCTCCATCTTCTCCACTGTTGTTATTGGGACCTCATAGACGGTGAGTGGCCACATTACCTGGGGGAGAAGTCCAAACTGTAGGCACCAAAGCTTGAGCTTCCCAGGCAGTAGGGTCTTGTTGATGTTCTCAAGACCGTCGGCGATGTCCTGCCTTACTTGCTGCACTTGATCTTTATCCCGGAGGCTTTCGTTGTACCATCTACCCAGGCCCTTGACGGGTTGCTCAGACACCGTTGGTATCGGGTCATCTCCAATGCAGAACCTCACATCTTTAAGCTGTCCCTTGACTATGGAGATGCTTCGAGATTTGCTTGGCTTGATTTTCATCCGGGCCCACTTGATGTTATCCTGCAGTTTTGCAAGTAGCCGCCTGGTGCATGCAAATCAGTCTCAAAAACTTCTTAATTAAGGCTTGGGGGCAGTATTTCAACGTCTGGATGAGAAGCGTGCCCAAAGTAAACTGCCTGTTACTCAGGCCCAGAAGCTAGGAAATGCATATAATTGGTAGATTTGGATAGAAAACACTCTAAAATTTCCACGACTGTCAAAATTATGTCTGTGAGTATAACAGAACTGATATGGCCGGCAAAAACCTGAGGAAAATCCTTCCAGGAAGTGGGATTTTTTTGATGTGGGTAGTTTTCAATTGAATGCCTATAGAGTATCTAATGGGTTAGAACCCAGATTGCAGTTCCTATGGCTTCCACTAGATGTCAACAGTCTTTAGACATTGTTTCAGGCTTGTTTTCTGAAAAATGAAGAAGAATGAAACCTTTCTGTCAGTGGACTGTAGAATCATGCAGTGCTGGTTTGCGAGCGTGACCGGGTGCGCCCTTCGTTGTCTTTCCTTTCTATTGAATACTCTATTGTCCGGTTGAAGTATTATCGATTATTTAGACAATTGTTACATTCAGGAATTCTTGGAATCAACCCATTGACCTGTACAGTACGGAGGTCGGCTAACGATTCATCAGAGGACAAATCAAGTGAGGTAGAGCTGTTATTATCAGGTGTTTATAACCCCAGTCCACCAGGCGTGCTGTGTGAAGTCTCTGTAAATAGATACAGTAATTCTTCACGCATCTCTCCATGCTCCCCCTCTGATCTCCACATTATCCCCCTCACCACACCAATGCCCCTGAGAGGGGCTTGACAAGAAGATTCCCTGTACTCCATGTTGCTGAAGGACTTCACGGCAGCGGGGGCCGGTCAGTCAGTGATTCATGGTAAGGCTATTGCTTCTAGAGGCATGGGTATTGATTTGATAAACCCACCCTAGAACCCATACGGCCAGAACGGGTCACAGCACAAGTTATGTGGGTTTTTTTCTTCTGTGGGGCTATTTCCTTTCTAAGAAATGGTGATTATATATAACGCAACACACATAAAACATCTGAAAAATAAGTTTCCTTTGCAGACTGAAAATATAATGTGGAACTGAGCTTTTTCAAAGATTGGAAAACCCTCCTGGTTTTAATGGCTGGCTATGTAAGCTGATACACTGCATTTATGGTCTCTCCTAAAAGGATTCAAAGAAATCTCCTTGAGCCAGACTAACGCAGGGAAGGTTGCACGGCAGAAAATATACACTGTGTCAGGTGGATCTCTCCACTCGCTGAAGGATGGAGGGGTTTACAAACAAAGATGAGCAAGTTGGACAAAATGTCCTGTTCAGTTAAATGTTGATCCTGAACAAAAGCGAAGGCACAGCAATTCAATGAGTAAAATGATCGATGGACATTGTTGTACACACACAGCTTTGAAGTATGAATGAAATCAGCTGCATGACCAACACAGTAATGGACAGGGCATTACATAGTTTCACATTTCAAGTTTTTATTAGTCGTATGTACGGTATACACCGTCCAACAAAACTTACTTGCAGGTTCCTTCTCGACAATGCAACAACAATAACAAATAATAAAAGATGAGAATATGAACATAAAGTAAATGGCTCAGTAGAATATAATATATATTTTAGCATAAGTATATTACAGGAAGGAACAATTTGTAGTGCAATATTTGCACATCTATCATAAAGGGGTGATTGGGTGCAAATGTTTAAATTGTGTAGTATTAGCAATAGCAAATTAGAGTCTGGTAGCAGCAGTTAGAGTGAGTGAATGAGTGAGTGAGTGAGTGAGTGAGTGAGTGAGTGAGTGAGTGAGTGAGTGAGTGAGTGAGTGAGTGAGTGAGTGAGTGAGTGAGTGAGTGAGTGAGTGAATGAGTGAGTGAGTGAGTGAGTGAGTGATGTGGATTGTGGTGTGATCCCTCCTCTGCTTCCTGAAGTCAACAATCAACTCCTTTGTTTAGCTGACGTTGAGGGAGAGGTTGTTGTCCTGGCACCACAATGCCAGTTCACTTACCTCTTCCCTATAGGCTGATTCGTCATTGTTGGTTATCAGGCCTTCAACCGTGGTGTCGTCAGCAACTTGATAATGGAGTTGGTGTCATGCAAAGCCACGCAGTCGTGGGTGAACAGGGAGTACAGCAGAGGGCTAAGGACACACCCCTGGGGGCCCCCTGTGTTAAAAGTCAGTGTGGAGGAGGTGTTGTTGTCAACACTCTGTGCCAGTGGGAAACTCACTACACTGGGCATCTCCCCTGTTGAGAAGGCACAGTATGATGAAACTCTTTAATACCCACAGTGGAATCAAAGAGTTACCAATCAATTCAAGGGCTTTATTGGCATGGGAAACATATGTTAACATTGCCAAAGCAAGTGAAGTAGATAATAAACAAAAGTGAAATAAACAATAAAAATGAAAAGTAAATATTACACTCACACTCATTATCTATGGACATCCGTGTGAGAAGCTTGTTATCTGATAGTCATCAAAGGGTTTACTTCAACATGTGAGTTTTGGAAACAATCCAGAAGCTTCTCTGTTTTGCATTCATTTAACATGACCTGATTTTCCCAGCACATTTCGAAACAGTCAATATTTCACGAGAGTGATAAGAGAGGATCAGAGAGACATATTTACAATATTGCAATGGTGCTGGGTAAAAGCCTGATATAGAAACAAACAAAAAGTGCTGCTTTGCATTTAGTTCTATTAGGAGACAAATATTTCTTTATCATTTTGATGACTTGTTGTTATGATGTTGTCCTGTTATATTTCACCGAGCACATGTCCCCCACCAGTGTAAATATGTATATAGTATTTATTATTATGGTGCGGCAGGTAGCCTAGTGGGTAGAGTGTTGGACTGCTAACCGAAAGGTTGCAAGTTCGAGTCCCTGAGCTGACAAGGTAAAAAAAATCTGTTGTTCTGCCCATGAACAAAGCAGTGTCTTAAGTCATCATTGAAAATAAGATTTTGTTCTTAACTGACTTGCTTAGTTAAATAAATAAAAATTATTACTGTTTCACTTCTTACGTCCCCCTTGCTGCTCCCCCTATGCACATTCCCCAACGGACTCTTACCCTGCCCCCGCAGTTGTAAATGTGCATAGATTATTACTATTATTATAATAATTACTATCTTTATTTTGTCTCATTCACTTCTCTTATTTATTTTACTTTTTCATTGATCTGCTCTGTTGGAACCCAGAGCATAAGATTTTCACTGTACCCTTCAATTACAACTGCATCCCTGTACATGTGACTAATAAACTCTAACTATCAAGAGTAGACTGTGTTTCTGCTCTCTTTGTTTGGCTTATTGTTGGAGGGGTCAGACTGTTTAGCCTCCCTGTTAAGTGGTACCATTACTTCCCAGCAATGACAATTGCCACTCTGCAAAGGACAAGAACTGTAATAATAAAGGTGAAAAACTCTAGACAGATGATAAATAAATGTTCTCGCTCATGGCTGAGTAACATTACAGCAGAAACAGCATACATCTCTTGATACAAGCTTCTCCAGTTATCCTCCTCCAGGATTTCCTGTTGGCTGGACATCATAAACTCAGTAAAAAAAGAAACATCTTCTCAACTGTCAACTGTGTTTATTTTCAGCAAATTTAACATGTGCAAATATTTATATGAACATAACAAGATTCAACAACTGAGACATAAACTGAACAAGTTCCACAGACATGTGACTAACATAAATTGAATAATGTGTCCCTGAACAAAGTGGGGGGGGGGGGGGGGGGGTCAACATCAAAAGTAACAGTCAGTATCTGGTGTGGCCACCAGCTGCATTAAGTACTGCAGTGGATCTCCTCCTCATGGACTGCACCAGATTAGCCAGTTCTTGCTGTGAGATGTTACCCCACTCTTCCACCAAGGCACCTGCAAGTTCCCGGACATTTCTGGGGGAAATGGCCCTAGCCCTCACCCTCCGATCCAACAGGTCCCAGACGTGCTCAATGGGATTGAGATCCGGGCCCTTCGCTGGCCATGGCAGAACACTGACATTCCTGTCTTGCAGGAAATCACGCACAGTACGAGCAGTATGGCTGGTGGCATTGTCATGCTGGAGGGTCATGTCAGGATGAGCCTGCAGGAAGGTTACCACATGAGGGAGGAGGATGTCTTCCCTGTAACGCACAGCGTTGAGATTGCGTGCAATGACAACAAGCTCAGTCCGATGATGCTGTGACACACCGCCGCAGACCATGACGGACCCTCAACCTCCAAATCGATCCCGCTCCAGAGTACAGGCCTCGGTGTAACGCTCATTCCTTAGACGATAAACGCGAATCCGACCATCACCCCTGCTCGTCAGTGAAGAGCAATTATTGCCAGTCCTGTCTGGTCCGACGGTGGGTTTGTGCCCATAGGCGACGTTGTTGTCAGTGATGTCTGGTGAGGACCTGCCTTACAACAGGCCTACAAACCCTCAGTCCAGCCTCTCTCAGCCTATTGCGGAAAGTCTGAGCACTGATGGAGGGATTGTGCGTTCCTGGTGTAACTCGAGCAGTTTTTGTTGCCATCCTGTACCTGTCCCGCAGTTGTGATGTTCGGATGTACCGATCCTGTGCAGGTGTTGTTATACGTGGTCTGCCACTGCGAGGACGATCAGCTGTCCGTCTTGTCTCCCTGTAGCGCTGTCTTAGGCATCTCACAGTATGGACATTGCAATTTATTGCCCTGGCCGCATCTGCAGTCCTCATGCCTCCTTGCAGCATGCCTAAGGCACGTTCACGCAGATGAGCAGGGACCCTGGGCATCTTTCTTTTGGTGTTTTTCAGAGTCTGTAGAAAGGCTTCTTTAGTGTCATCTTTAGTGTTTTCATAACTGTGACCTTAATTGCCTACCGTCTGTAAGCTGTTAGTGTCTTAACGACCGTTCCACAGGTGCATGTTCATTAATTGTTTATGGTTCATTGAACAAGCATGGGAAACAGTGTTTAACCCTTTACAATGAAGATCTGTGAAGTTATTTAGATTTTTACGAATTATCTTTGAAAGACAGTGTCCTGAAAAAGGGCAATTTCTTTTGTTGCTGAGTTTACTGTACTTCCCTCGAATCCAAGATGGTGTAGCAGTCACCTTTGTCTTCGTCTTGTCGTGTCCCATGTATATATATTTTTTCTTTGCATATATTTTCTGTATATATTTTTAAATATTTTTTAAACCTCAACTTCAACATACTCTCCTGCAACACACCTCACCCAATGTGATATGGATCTGCTATTTTCTTTACTTTATAACCGGAACCCTCAACAGAAGCTATCCAGCTAACTAGCTACTATCTAGTAGTCAGCTAGCCACTGCTAGCGGTCATCAGCTAACCTTTAGCCTGGACAACTCCTGCCAGTCTGCACAGCACGATTCAACCCAGAGCATACTGGACTCTTTTTCCCCACATCTCCGGAATCCCACCGCAAGCTCTGAACCTTTTCACCTGGATCACCGGAGCTAGCTAGCTGCTATCCGAGTGGCTACTCCTGGCTAATGTCTCTGTCTGGAGCTAGCCTATGCTAGGCCCATCTCCCGGCTAGCTGAAGAGGTCCATCAGCCACTCCTTGGGCTACAATACCAATTGGTATTGCCAATTGGCCTGGATCCCTTTTACTGCCGATACGGAGCCCCGCCGATCCTTCACGACTGGTCTACCAACGTAATCCACCCGAAGGGGTTTTCAGCAGGCTCCTCCGTCGTGACATCCCCTGAATGCCCATCTGCTAGCCTGCTAGCCCCGGCTCGCTAGCTGTCTGAATTGCCGTGTCTCCAGCCCGCCTAGCTACTCACTAGACCCTATGATCACTCGGCTACGCATTCCTCTCCCTAATGTCAATATGCCTTGTCCATTGCTGTTTTGATTTGTGATTATTGTCTTATTTCACTCTAGAGCCTCCAGCCCTGCTCAATATGCCATAGCTAACCCTTTTTTTCCATCTCCTACACATGCGGTGACCTCACCTGGTTTAAATGGTGTCTCTAGAGACAATACCTCTCTCATCGTCATTCAATGCCAAGGTTTACCTCCACTGTATTCACATCCTACCATAACCTTGTCTGTACATTATGCCTTGAAACTATTCTTCCGTGCCCAGAAACCTGCTCATTTTACTCTCTGTTCCGAACGCACTAGACGACCAGTTCTTATAGCCTTTAGCCGTACCCTTATCCTATTCCTCCTCTGTAACTCTGGTGATGTAGAAGTTAATCCAGGCCCTGCAATGCCTAGCTCCACTCCCATTCCCCAGGAGCGCTCATTTGTTGACTTCTGTAATCGTAAAAGCCTTGGTTTCATGCATGTTAACATTAGCAGCCTCCTCCCTAAGTTTGTTTTATTCACTGCTTTAGCACACTCTGCCAACCCGGATGTCCTAGCCGTGTCTGAATCCTGGCTTAGGAAGGCCACCAAAAACCCTGAAATTTCCATCCCTAACTATAACATTTTCCGGCAAGACAGAACTGCCAAAGGGGGCGGAGTTGCAATCTACTGCAGAGATAGCCTGCAGAGTTCTGTCATACCATCCAGGTCTGTGCCCAAACAATTTGAGCTTCTACTTTTAAAAATCCACCTTTCCAGAAACAAGTCTCTCACCGTTTGCCACTTGCTATAGACCACCTTCTGCCCCCAGCTGTGCCCTGGACACCATATGTGAATTCATTGCCCCCATCTATCGTCAGAGCTCGTACTGTTAGGTGACCTAAACTGGGACATGCTTAACACCCCGGCCGTCCTACAATCTAAGCTAGATGCCCTCAATCTCACACAAATGATCAATGAACCTACCAGGTACAACCCCAAATCCGTAAACACGGGCACCCACATAGATATCATCCTAACCAATCTGACCTCTAAATACACCTCTGCTGTCTTCAACCAGGATCTCGATCACTGCCTCATTGCCTGCGTCCGTAATGGGTCTGCGGTCAAACGACCACCCCTCATCGCTGTCAAACTCTAGCCGAAAACACTTCAGCAAGCAGGCCTTTCTAATCGACCTGGCCCGGGTATCCTGGAAGGATATTGACCTCATTCTGTTAGTAGAGGATGCCTGGTTATTATTTAAAAGTGCTTTCCTCACCATCTTAAATAAGTATGGCCCATTCAAAAAATGTAGAACCAAGAACAGATATAGCCCTTGGTTCACTCCAGACCTGACTGCCCTTGACCAGCACAAAAACATCCTGTGGCATACTGCATTAACATCGAATAGCCCCCACGATATGCAACTTTTCAGGGAAATTAGGAACTAATGTACACAGGCAGTTAGGAAAGCAAAGGCTAGCTTTTTCAAACAGAAATTTGCATCCTGTAGCACAAACTCCAAAAAGTTCTCCTCCCAGCTGCCCACTGCAATGAGGCTAGGAAACACTGTCACCGCCAGATAAATCCACGATAATAGACAATTTTAATAAGCATTTTTTGGTCAACAGCCCTGCACCCCCCTCAGCAACTTGCCCAAGCCTCCCCCATTTCTCCTTCACCCAAATCCAGATAGCCGATGTTCTGAAAGAGCTGCAAAATCTGGACCCCTACAAATCAGCCGGGCTAGACAATCTGGACCCTCTCTTTCTAAAATGATCTGCCGAAATTGTTGCAACCCCTATTACCAGCCTGTTCAACCTCTCTTTCGTATCATCTGAGATCACTCGTCTGAGATCCCCCTCTTCAAAGGGGGAGACACTCTAGACCGAAACTGCTACAGACCTATATCTATCCTACCCTGCCTTTCTAAGGTCTTCGAAAGCCAAGTTAACAAACAGATCACCGACCATTTCGAATCCCACCGTACCTTCTCCGCTATACAATCTGGTTTCCGAGCTGTTCATGGGTGCACCTCAGCCACGCTCAAGGTCCTAAACGATATCATAACCGCCATCGATAAGAGACAATACTGTGCAGCTGTATTCATCGACCTGGCCAAGGCTTTCGACTCTGTCAATCACCACGTTCTTATCGGCAGACTCAACAGCCTTGGTTTCTCAAATGACTGCCTCGCCTGGTTCACCAACTACTTCTCAGACAGAGTTCAGTGTGTCAAATCGGAGGGCCTATTGTCTGGACCTCTGGCAGTCTCTATGGGGGTGCCATAGGGTTCAATTCTCGGGCTGACTCTTTTCTCTGTATACATCAACAATTTCGCTCTTGCTGCTGGTGATTCTCTGATCCACCTCTACACAGACGACACCATTCTGTATACTTCTGGTCCTTCTTTGGTAACTGTGTTAACTACCCTCCAGACGAGCTTCAATGCCATACAACTCTCCTTCCGTGGCCTCCAACTGCTCTTAAATACAAGTAAAACTAAATGCATGCTCTTCAACCGATCGTTGCCCGCACCTGCCCGCCCGTCCAGCATCACTACTCTGGACGGTTCTAACTTAGAATATGTGGACAACTACAAATACCTAGGTGTCTGGTTAGATTGTAAACTCTCCTTCCAAACTCACATTAAGCATCTCCAAATCAAAATTAAATCTAGAATCGGCTTCCTATTTCTCAAAACAAAGCATCCTTCACTCATGCTGCCAAACATGCCCTCGTAAAACTGACTATCCTACCAATCCTACTACCCACCACTGCGACCTGTATGCTCTTGTTGGCTGGCCCTCGCTTCATATTCGTCGCCAAACCCACTGGCTCCAGGTCATCTATAAGTCTTTGCTAGCAGGTATATTTCACTGGTCACCCCCCAAAGCCAATTCCTCCTTTGGCTGCCTTTACTTCCAGTTCTCTGCTGCCAATGACTGGAACGAATTGCAAAAATCACTGAAGCTGGAGACTCATATCTCCCTCTCTAACTTCAAGCACCAGCTGTCAGAGCATCTCACAGATCACTGCACCTATACATAGCACATCTTTAAATTGCCCATCCAACTACCTCATCCCCATACTGTTATTTTTTTTTGTTGCTCCTTTGCACCCCAGTATCTCGACTTTCACATTCATCTTCTGCACATCTATCCCTCCAGTGTTTAATTGCTAAAGGCCAGGTCGCAGTTGTAAATGAGAACTTGTTCTCTACTGGCCTACCTGGTTAAATAAAGGTTAAATAAAAAAATAAAAAAATCTGCATTAGAGTAGCGTCCATTCCCTGTAGGGCTCCCTATATGCTCTGGTCTGGTCCTGCCTCTTGCCTCTCTCTGACTGACACTGGCCTTTATCAGGGAGGGCAATGCAAATAGTCTGGGTAGCCATTTGATTAGCTATTCAGGAGTCTTATGGCTTGGGGGTATAAGCTCTTGGAGCCTCTTGGACTTAGACTTGACACTCAGGTACCGCTTGTGGTGCAGTAGCAGAGCGGACAGTCTATGACTAGGGTGGCTGGAGACTTTGACAATGTTTAAGGCTTTCCTCTTACACCACCTGGTATAGAGGTCCTGGATGACAGGAAGTTTGGCCCCAGTGATGTACTGGGCAGTACGCACTACCCTCTGTAGTGCCTTGCGGTCGGAGGCCGAGCAGTTGCCATACCAGACAATGATGCAACCCGTCAGGATCCTCTCAATGGTGCAGCTGTAAAACCTTTTGAGGATCTGAGGACCCATGCCATATCTTTTATGTCTCCTGAGGGGGAATAGGTTTTGTTGTGCCCTCTTCATGACTGTCTTGGTGTGCTTGGACCATGTTTGTTTGTTGGTGATGTGGATGCCAAGGAACTTGAAGCTGTCAACCTGCTCCACTATAGCCCCGTCGATGAGAATGGGGGTGTGCTCGGTCCTCCTTTTCCTGTGGTCCACAATCATCTCCTTTGTCTTGATCACGTTGAGGGTGAGGTTGCTGTCCTTGCACCACACGGTCAGGTCGCTTACCTCCTCCCTATAGGGTGTCTCATCATTGTCTGTGATTAGGCCTACTGTACCACTGTTGTGTCATCAGAAAACTTAATGATGGTGTTGGAGTTGTGCCTGGCCGTGCAGGCATGAGTGAACAGGGAGTACAGGAGGGGACTGAGCACGCACCCCTGAGGGGCCCTCGTGTTGAGGATCAGTGTGGTGGATGTGTTGTTACCTACCTTTACCACCTGGGGACGATCTGTCAGGAAGTCCAGGATCCAGTTGCAGTGGGAGGTGTTTAGTCCCAGGGTTCTTAGCTTAGTGATGAGCTTTGAGGGCACTATGGTGTTAAACGCTGACCTGTAGTCAATGAATAGCATTTTCACATAGGTGTTCCTTTTGTCCAGGTGGGAAAGGGCAGTGTGGAGTGCAATAGAGATTGCATCATCTGTGGATCTGTTGGTGCGGTATGCAAATTGGAGTGGGTCTAGGTTTTTGGGGATAATGGTGTTGATGTGAGCCATGACCAGCCTTTCAAAGCATTTCATGGCTACAGACGTGAGTGCTACGGGTTGGTAATCTTTTAGGCAGGTTACCTTAGTGTTCTTGGGCACAGGGACTATGGTGGTCTCCTTGAAACATGTTGGTATTACATACTCAGACAGGGAGAGGTTGAAAATGTCAGTGAAGACACTTGCCAGTTGGTCAGCGCATGCTCGGAGTACATGTCTGATAATCCGTCTGGCCCTGCGTCGTTGTGAATGTTGACCTGTTTAAAGGTCTTACATCGGCTGCAGAGAACGTGATCATACAGTCGTCCGGAACAGCTGATGCTCTCATGCATGTTTCAGTGTTACTTGCCTCGAAGCGAGCATAGTTATTTAGCTCGTCTGGTAGGCTTGTGTCACTGGGCAGCTCTCGGCTGTGCTTCCCTTTGTAATCTGTAATAGTTTGCAGGCCCTGCCACATCCGACGAGCGTCAGAGCCGGTGTAGTATGATTCGATCTTAGTCCTGTATTGACGCTTTGCCTGTAGTGTCTCATCACTCAGTCACTGTGCAGGTACCACCCACACGCCAAACCACTTTTATGCACACATCAAGATGATAGCAGTGCCATATGTTCCCATCTTTCCTCTTTAAAATGGTTCCCCTTCACTTCATCTTCAGGTGCTGTGTGTGTGGCATAGGGGGAATTATGGCACGTTATCAACACACAGTGCATATATACAGATGTAGGATCTTAATTTGATCACCCTGTTGCAGGAAAACGATCCTGCAATGCAGGACAATTTAAACTTGTAGTGTTTTTGAGGTTTAAAAGGGCTTCTGAAGTTTGTCATTTCCACATTTCTGACACGATTTTCCCTTACAATTTTTTAAATCAACCCCTACAAAAATGTCCATTAATTATAATCCTCATAATAATTCACATTTCCTGTTGCTGCAGGATTATTTTCCTTCTGTAGCAAACTGGCTCAAATTAAGATCCTACATCTGTACATCCATGTCTGTTGGGTGGCGTCTAAATCACCTTCCACTTGACGTCTAATATGGATGGCAAGGGGCTTTCTGTGCATTCTGTAGCATGGTGCTGTGCATTACATTAACTCTCCTGGGAAGAGAAGCACTTACAGCCTCAATTCTGTTACAGGGCACATGTGTCACATCATAAATCAGAGACCTGTAGAGAGATGACAGAGTGCTATTTACAATGCCAATGCCATACCCCGCCCAGTTAAACAGACAGCAAGGACCTCTCATGGTGGGGTGGGAATAACGTCCACTGCTTCTGAGATTCAATCCAAAGCCATCCATTGCGTGTGTGTGCAGGTGTGTGTGCATGTGTGACTGCACGTATGTGTGTTGTGTGTGATTCATTTCCATTTGCAACGGAGATTAGATTATAACTCTCTCTGGGATGCAAATTAACTGTGGGGAATCGAGGAGGAGGAGAAGAGAGAGGGAGAGGGAGGGTGTGGGGAGAGAGAGACAAAGATAAAGAATGAGAGGGGAAAGAGAGAGAGAGAGAGACAGCTGTGATAGAGAGTGAGATAGAAACAGATAACTAATTCACACAGGATTCACAGTATGTTGCCTGACGAAGAAAAAAAATAAGCTGGGCAATGTTTATATAATCCCCCATTTATTTGTTTATACTTTTTCATACTGACAAGGACGATGTCGGACAACAATAGAATGTTCATGACTTAATATGTGCCAAAGCCAGTAAGATGATTTACATTTTATACTGAGCCGTTGACAGGACTTTAAAATATAATACCGCATTCATGACTACCTCGTTTGGTGGAAATAAAAGTACAGGCTTTGTTACTGGCAATATCTTTCTGATATAAAGAAAAGGCAGTAAAAAGAAGACGGCATGCTAAAGTTGGCGGGTTTTTGTCTTGGTCTTGGTATGAATGGGATAAGAGACAGAGACAGCGGTGACAGCAGCTGACCCTGTGGCTTCTGTTTCAGACAACATGTGAGGAATGCCATAGCTCGCACACTGAAACACACACACAAAAGCAAGGAAACACACACGCAAAGCAAGACAGAAGCCCCGTTTATACCTGGTGCTAACATGCGTGCCGTGTCTGGAAAATGTCCACATTCGATTTACCCACATTTTCAGACAGGTGTAGATGATTAAAATACGCATTGTGAACGGATTGTGATCCCGATTTCACAAGTGTAAACAGACTAGATCAAGAAAAGATCAGGACGAAGGACGCATGTAAGTGTCAGGTATAAACGGGGCTAAAGAGTCACCCTAGTGTGAACACTGCTTGCTACCCTCCTCTCTCTCTTACTCGCTTGCCGCTAGCTCTCTCGCACTCACTCACTCAGTATCGCTTCATCTCTCTAGCTCTCTTCCTCTCTCTCTCTTTTTCACACTCTATCGCTGAGCTCTAACGGTTGGATACAGTGCAGCGGACTTGAGGAGAGTGCTCTTTTCTTCTTCTTTGGCATTTCCTTTCTGCCTCTCTCCCTCACGCGCTGTTGATTTAGATCAGGTCCTTAGGGTGAGGATGTATTTGTGTCAAGCTGCTACAAAGGAAGAGTAAACAAAGAGTAAACATTGACTGAACGTAGGAACAGGAAAGACCCTCCTTTATAGGCTCAACAAAGGTGAGTTGAAAAAGCTGGTCTTATAACTAGTAGTTCTCTCTTTCTCTCTTTCTGCTCTGTGTGGACCTATTTTCTTCACTATAAAAGTGTGTATTTATATCCTTACATTGTCCTTTCCATAGTCATGCAGGAAGACACACATGAGCTTGTATGGTTTTGTGTGATAGTTTATTATAACAATATATAATAATTTATTCAGATTTAATAGCACTATTCATTATATAAAGAAATCTCAAAGAACTGTAAAGTAAACAACAACAAAAAGCAAGCATTTTAAAAACAACATCATCATGTTGAGAAGATCTACAGTCATGAGACTGAAGGATGAGAAAGTTCACACTTTCTACGTCAAACGACACACTGTTTTCATCGTTGAGGGATGCCTGCCTCTTTTGTTGTGAGGACTGAGGAGAGAAGTTACACTCTGGGTTGGGTTGTAAACATGGTGTGCTCTCTTATTTTCTGATATCCAGGTGGAGTGTTTTCTCTCTACCATGGTAGCAGAGTGAGCTCAGTGTAAGAAAGGCGAGGGCAGCAAATTCTGTCTCTCAGCTCTCCCTTTACATGTGAGGCAATTAAGGCAGATTGGCATTGGCTGTCGGTGGGTAACTTGGAATCAGGCGCGTGGAGGTGCATTGAGAGGATTTAGAGAGGAGAGGGAGAATCCCTTTGTATATCACATAAAGCCTTCTTCTCACTGACTAATGATTTAGAATTCACACTCTTGTGTGTAAAGAAATTAGTTTAAAAAAACGTATGGGCTTTGTTTACCATTGGGCATACACTGGTTGAATAGACGTTGTTTCCACGTCATTTTAATGAAATTGAGTTGAGCCAACATGGAATAGACGTTGAATTGATGTCTGTGCCCAGTGGGTTGCAAGTTTTTGTTTGAGTAAACGTGCCCAGAGGCATCTTGTGTGTGCGTGTGTCTGTGCGTGCACGTGTGCATGTCTGTGATTTGTCTGCGTACAGTATGTGGGTGACACAGTGGCCTTTGGAGTATTTTGAGATAGTGTCCATTAGGGGTAATGCACACAGTGCTGAGCCTTCACATTTAATGACTGCAAACTGGGAAATGATTCAGGCATGGCACTGAGAGCATGTAGCATATTCCCTCTTGAATTGTAGTTGATGGATGCATTTCAGCATGCTTACAGGGTGGTTTTACACAGTAGCTCGCCCGTGGGTCCTTCTCTGAGAACACTGTTCTCTGACGTAGGGAAAGTGATTTAGTGAATGGAAAAGTTTACATTAAATGCTCTGAGGGGGTCTGTGTTGTAAGTGATTATGAATTCACTCGTTTTAATTAAACAAGGGAGAGGATATATAGGAACACACACTCGGTTGGAACATGGGGCAGTATTTCTCAGTGTAAACCAGTGGTGGTCGTTACCGTTTAAGATGAGGGAGGAAGATTGTTATTTATGAGCTTTGCCTTATTTCTATTACAGCATATTGGGTGACTGTCATTCATATTCCATTCACCCAGCTCAATGTAACGTCATGTACCCATCATGAGGTTGCTACAACCTAGCCTATGAATTAAAGTTTACATCGCAGGGGCACAGGTCGAGAATTATGAGTAATCAAGGTGACAGACAGTGACACATTCAATACCGCCTTGCAAACTCTTGCCTGCATCTAGCTGATCTAGGGTGTAATAATTAGTCCAACAGTTGCAAATGAGAGTTTCCATTGGACAAATTCAGGTATGTTTATCCCCGTTTGCTTCCATTTAAGAACAGTTTTTCAACAGAATCTGCAGAATGAATACACCACTGATCACACGCAAACACAGTTCACTTTCATAGCAGCCACATACAAACAGCATGATCCCTTTGCTCCACTTTGCTCACTTTGCTCCTCGCACTCTCCTCCTCCCACCTTTTCCCTTCGCTTGTGGAACTTCAGTGCACAACACATCAGCTGTCTGTGACCAGGCGAAAAAACCTTTCCAAGCCAAACCATATCATGACTGCTAACCGCTACGCACAGCCTCCATTGTTGTCACCTCATAGTCAACATAGCTACGGGATCTAACACACTAGTAAACCCGCTACAAACATGCAGTACAGTTTACAGTCAGAATTAGCAGTTGCACCGGCGGGCCCTGGCGGCAATTCATTTATAAAACCAAAAGCTTACCTTGACTTGGAAGAGTTCCAGTGTTGGATAGCAATAGCCAGCTAGCTAACATAACATCCCTCTCTGTTTGAGCCAGGTGTTTGAGTAGGCTAAACTAGCTAGCTGCATTCAGCTAGCTAAGTGAAAGTGAACGTTTAAAAAAATGATGTAAACAGCAGTAGACAGTGCCAGAAGCAGATCCAGCAGATGTACTTATCAGGCTTAAACATGAAAGAACTGGAGGAAGTAGGTCTGATAATGGCTAAAAAAAGCTTGGAGTGTCATGACTCTGTTAGTGTCTCACAGGCTGTCACACATCTAACACTGTCTGTCTGGGCAGCTGTTGAGCCCTACAAGGGGAGGTGTCAATTAAAAGCACTAAACATAGCCTCAATCCAATAGGGCTATATTAACACAAAAAAAGAATTTGACATTTTAGTCATTTAGCAGACGCTCTTATACAGAGCAACTTACAGTTAGTGAATTAATCTTAAAATAGCTAGGTGAGACAACCACTTATCCCCTATCAGCAAAGAAAAGTGAAAGGTTTATTTAATTGTATAAGCTTTTCATGGTGGGGGGGATAAGACTGGGATGTCTTATTTAAGATAACACAGAAAGGTTATCAGCATGCCAAGTCTACAAACAAACCATTTAGATGGTTAGCTAAGAAAAAAACTGTCAATGACTTTAATAAACATCTGTAGTCGAAATTTGCAGAATACCATATAGAATATCAGTCTTATCAAGTTATCTCTGCATAAAGTTCATACGGAGTTCCCCATTTCTGGGCTGGGTCTATGAGTCTCTCTCTCTGTCTCTCTCTGTGTGACTGACGGAGCCAGGCAGGCAGCCTCAGTTCATATACAGCAGTCGGTTCCTTGACGTTGCCTTTGATGCTCCCCCGTATCCAATTCCACTCAACAGATGATCATCTCTAGCAGGAACCTAGCAGGAATATATGTATAATAGACTCTCATCTCATCTGATCCACTCATCAGCTGTATTGTGTATCCTCTGTGTCTGTGGGCCCGCAGGGCCTTGTATTTAAAACCATTAGACGCCAGACGCAGTAAGCTAGCGGTCTATCCTGTTACACTGTCAAGTGTAACATCTGATACTAGGAATAGAGAACTCTATTCATTCAGACACCGTTTACTGCTGTGTATTACCGTGTCTGCTCAATGGATAAAACAATGCACAATTAAAGCTTGTCGTTGTTGTTTACTCCATATAAAACCACATTCCATTAATCCATTAAACGCACTCATTAAACTGAAATGTCAATAGTGTTGATTTGTTTGTAGTCACCCTTCACTACAATGTCATTCCATCAGTATACACATTAACATTATTTGTGGGTGGTTGCTTTGTCACCCAACACGAGGGTAGAGTCTCTCTCTCTCTCTCTCGTTGTGTATCTAAGCCTTGCTGAAATGAGAAGCAGGAATAATAAAATAAAGAACATGATGTTGAAATTCAGAGACATTTTCACCCACTGGCAGTTTTGAATACTAATGTGCTGTGTGCTTCTGTGTTAATGCTCTGTGTACAGAAGTGCATCGTTGGGTCAACAGAACATGCATCACATTTTTAAATCCTATACTACCTGGCTATGGAAGTATTGACCTATTGATAAACAAGATTTATAATTACAATAATAGCTGCACTTTGCTAAATGGCGCATATAAACTGTGCAAATATTGGTACTATTGAAGCCTTCTCTGCATTATAACACAATCAGACCGAGAAAGCAATTAATCTGTGATGCCATGGAATCAGCATGCCACTCACCATGCTCCTACCATTGGCAAAATGTCTTGATCCATACTACAAAAACATTTATGGATCCACAGGAGCAGGAACTCAATGTTCTGAAAAGCCCGATGTCTGAATCATACTCTAATGAATAGCTCAGCTCCCCGTCGTCAATACTCATTACTTGCTCTACCTGCCTGTGACCAATTGCTGGACTAGTGGATCTGACCTTTGACAGACCAGTGTCACAGTGCACCCTATACATGTCCTATACATGTATTAGGAAACAGATAATGACAGATCAGTAAGGAGGGAAGAGTGGGGAGGCAGGGGTGTGTCTGTCCATATAATAGACTTAAGGTTCACTGACCTATGCTCAGCCAGTAGGTGTATACAGAGGGGAATGCCACCAGATCGAACGAAAAGTGAATGAGGGAGGAATGTCAATGTCTGACACCTGCCGTCCGTGATTACAGGTGAATGTGTTAGCATTACGGCATGAAGTCCCCCTAGCTGCCTCTTTGTCTCAACTTGACCAAGCTTCAGGACAGGATGAACTTTTCACCCCAGATAAAAGGATACTGTCAAAGCTGTGACCCTGATGCCTCTCTAGTGTCTGTCCACATGCAATGTGACAGCCAGGTGACCGAAGGGAATATGTGACCTCACCTCACGTCCACCATCAAAGGTGCCAGCTCATTCCCAAGAATATCATTATCTATATTGGAGAAAATGGACTGACCTCTAAGTCAACATCACTCAGAACACGAGTAGTAATATCCAAGGTTTGGGTTTAAACAAACCATGAGAGAGTGGATGCAATTATCACCCATAACTCACTGTCCTTGCTCAGAGGGACAACATTTCTCTCATTATTTGTTCATTGATGTTCAGTGGGTAACATAATCTTTTTACCCAAGCTGTTCATATCTGCAGTTTAGATTCCAATGCATGAGGCATATTCAGGACTTCCCCCTATTCCCTCTAAGTGTCCGTTGACTGGCGGCAGAGTGACTCACCAGAGCAGTGGGACTGGAACGATAGATTAGTATATAGTTCTCAGGGTTAAAAGTGGAGCAAGGTGTACTTTCCTTCTTTGACAATGTTCTCATCTCCATGTGGTCTGGTGTGAACGTACTGACAGACAGGATGGCACAGGGACAGAGGGAACCACAGATAAAAAAAGGTGCATCCGTAAGAGAGTCGATTTTTGTCTCTTTCTGATCCAGATCCACTGATGTAGCTGGCAGCTGCTTTTCACAATCAAATGATATTCATGGAAAACTGCACAAAATGACACTGAGACGTCTGTGCATTAAACAGAACATGTGATATTTCTGTTGTAGTAATGTCTGTAGTAATGACTGTAGTTGTGTGTATTGGCCTTGTTGTCTGGGATAATGATCGAGGGAATGTGATTCATTATAAGATCTGTTATTTATGACTCCTGATATCTGGAACAGACAGTATTATAATGAGCCATCTTCCCCACCGTTAATAATAGTAATATGAAAATAATACGAATAATTTGGTGGGTGCTTATATTTGTCCTATTTCGCACATTTACAAGTGTGAATTAATATGCATGTGTGAATTGGAAATGTGTTTTTTGCATATTCCAACTCCCCCTGATACACCTTCGGAGCATTATCATCCATAATTGTTGCAGAATCCAGTTAGTTTTACACTGAAGTTAAGAAAAACTTGAATTGTTCTTAAAGAAAGTTGAAGCTCATTTACTGCATTTCGATACAATTTAAAAACTCAAAAATACTGTCGGAGAACAGCAACAAAAATAATCTAAAATTGCCACAAACACTTAGCCTATTAGCTAAACAGTTAACCGCTACACAGTAAGCCACATTAACTCAGCACTTTTTTTTTTACAGTTTTAAAAGTACATCCTGCAATTCTACACATTTTGCCAGGACTTATGCTATGTTAATATGATATCTGAGTGAGAGTAACTAACAACATCAATGGGGGCCCCTTGGTGGTCAGGGCTCCTGAGCACGTGCCCTGCGTGCCCAGGTCGGTAATTCAGCCATGATTACTAGAAGTTTAGATAGCTGTCTAGACTCATTGACCAATCAAAAATAGTTTTACTGACATGGCCTAATTGAGTGACTGTCAGTGAGTGACATATAACAAGAGGAAAACTGCTGATGCACAACCAAGTTTCAACATTGCACCTCGTGTTTTCTACTATTTCAATCAGCCATATTCACAAAATGTTCATGTAATAAGATTTGAGGTTTTACCCCACAACGATGAGATCTCATACCCATTTTGTATGAAATCATGCAAAAAGTAATCACAATAGAATTCAGCTAATATCTAAGTGCCTAGTGCAGGGCTCTCCAACCATGTTCATGGAGAGCTACCATCCTGTAGGTTTTCACTCCAACCCCAGTTGTAACTAACCTGATTCAGCTTATCAACTAGTTAATTATTGAAATCAGGTACGCTAGATTACGGTTGGAGAAAAGGAACAGGGTTGGAGAGCCAAGTGTATATTTGAGAAGGGACAGAATTTTAGTTATAATGATATCGATTTTTGTTTAGAGAGCATGCCAGAATGGAATGGGTCAGTGTGCTTCATCACTGTAGCATGATGAACTACAGTATCTATAATGCTCTGTGAGTATATCCGGTTCATCTTACTAAATACGTTCCTCAAGCTAACACTATGTTGTCCCATCTTCTTATTAATATATGGTTTCAGAAGTTTAAAAAAACACAGTACGTTACTTTTCTATAAAGTTCCATCACCTCACCTTGACTGAGAAGGTGAACTACAGTACGTTACTTTTCTATAAAGTTCCATCACCTCACCTTGACTGAGAAGGTGAACTACAGTACGTTACTTTTCTATAAAGTTCCATCACCTCACCTTGACTGAGAAGGTGAACTACAGTACGTTACTTTTCTATAAAGTTCCATCACCTCACCTTGACTGAGAAGGTGAACTACAGTACGTTACCTTTCTATAAAGTTCCATCACCTCACCTTGACTGAGAAGGTGAACTACAGTACGTTACTTTTCTATAAAGTTCCATCACCTCACCTTGACTGAGAAGGTGAACTACAGTACGTTACTTTTCTATAAAGTTCCATCACCTCACCTTGACTGAGAAGGTGAACTACAGTGCCTTCAGAAAGTATTCACATCCCTTGACTTTTTCCAAATTTTGTTGTCTTACAGCCTGAATTTAAAATGGATTAAATTGATATTTTTGGTCATTTGCCTACACACAGTACCCCATGTCAAAGTGGAATTATGTTTTTCAATTTATTTATTTTTTACAAATGAATAAAAAATGAAAAGCTGAAATGTCTTCAGTCAATAAGTATTCAACCCCTTTGTTATGGCAAGCCTAACTAGGTTCAGGAGACAACATTTGTTTAACAAGTCACATAAGTTGCATGGAATCACTGTCTGCAATAATAGTGTTTAACATGATTTTTGAATGACTACCTCATCTCTGTACCCCACACATACAATTATTTGTAAGGTTCCTCAGTTGAGCAGTGAATTTCAAACACAGATTCAACCACAAAGACCAGGGAGGTTTTCAAATGCCTCGCAAGGAAGGGCACCTATTGGAAGATGGGTAAGAAACAAACATTGAATATCCCTTTGAGTATGGTGAAGTTATTAATTACATTAGGATGGTGTATCAATACACCCAGTCACTACAAAGAAACAGGCGTCCTTCCTAACTTAGTTGCCGGAGAGGAAGGAAACTGCTCAGGGATTTCACCATGAGGCCAATGGTGACTAAAACAGTTACAGAATTTAATGGCTGTGATAGGAGAAAACTGGGGATGGATCAACAACATTGTAGTTACTGCACAACACTAACCTAAATGACAGAGTGAAAAGAAGGAAGCTTGTACAGAATAAAAAATATTCCAAAACATCCATCTTGTTTGCAACAATAATGCAAAAAATGTGGCAAAGCAAGAAACTTTTTGTTCTGAATACAAAGTGTTATGTTTGGGTCAAATCCAGTACAACACGTTACTGAGTACCACTCTCCATATTTTCAAGCATAGTGTTAGCTGCATCATGCTATGGGTATGCTTGTATTCGTTAAGGACTGGGGAGTTTTTCAGGATAAAAAATAAACAGAATGGAGCTAAGAACAAATCCTAGAGCAAAACCTGGTTCAGCCTGCTTTCCACCAGACACTGGGAGATGAGATCACCTTTCAGCAGGACAATAACCTAAAACAGAAGGCCAAACCTACAGTACACTGGAGTTGCTTACCGAGAAGACAGTGAATGTTCCTGGGTGGCTGAGTTACAGTTTTGACTTATATCTGCTTGAAAATCTATGGCAAGACTTGAAAATGGTTGTCTAGCAATGATCAACAACCAATTTGACAGAGCTTGAAGAATTTTGAAAAGAATATTGTACATTCCAGGTAAGCAAAGCTCTTAGAGACTTATCCATAAGACTCACAGCTGTAATCGCTGCCAAAGGGTATTCTAACATGTGTTGACTCAGGGGTGTGTAAGTGAGATATTTCTGTATTTCATTTGCAATACATTTGGAAACATTTCAAAAAACATGTTTTAACTGTGTTATTGTTGGGTAATGTGTGTATATGGGTGAGAAAATATATTCAAAATATATTCAATCCATTTTGAATTCCGTCTGTAACACAACAAAATGTTGAATAAGTCAAAGGGTATGAATACTTTCTGAAGGCACTGTGGCTGTGTCTCTGGTCATTAACCCTCCTGCTGTGTTCCGGTCGAATTGGACTGATTTACAAGTTCTTTCTCTGAAAAATGTAGTTAATGTAATCTGATTGTCATAAGGTTCCATGACTTTGTCTACACAGGGCATCTGAACACACAAAATACATTTAGATGATTTTCATTACATTTTGGGTGCCTTATTTAAAATTACCGGTCATTAGAAATGAATGGGTGAGTCTACAATTAGTGTATAAAATTGAGTTCAGGCTCATGCCCATTCATCAGATGGACACACTTCCTCTCCCAGACCCCCACATGCATGTGTGTTTGAGCACACAGACACACACACACACCTCACTCCCCTTCTTGGCTTCCATGGCAACCCCCACGGGAACCTTTCCCAATATAATTTTCCCCCCAATGGGAACCACACCTGTTGACATTCTCACAAACAATTGCAACATTGTTTCAATAATATATAGAACTTTTCTCACAGCTCTGGTATATCAAGTTTTTTTGAGTTCTTGCTCACAATTCATTCTGTGGCAGCACAATGACCAAATTATATACTGTATTTGAAGCTATTGATCATATCTTTGATCATGACACTGGTGAGGAGGAGAGTCCTTGTTAAACTTTGACACAAAGTAGTCTGTGATAAATAGCACAATATATTTAATCTGAGTATTTGTTATAGTCAAAATCATCCATGCATTATGCATACTTATCCATACTTTTTTTACTCAAAAACGAGTTGTATGAGCTCAGGTCAATGAGGCCTACAGGCCATGAAATAACAAATAGAAGTTCAAAACGTGTAATGTTCGCAAGAACTTTAGTTGATAAAAAGATCTAACACAACATTAGGTGATAATATATGTATTATTATGGATTTATAATCAGCTATAATGGGGTGGTCATTTTGGACCAGGAACACAGAATTAATTAACATGAAACGTACACAACAGGGTTAAGAGGACAGACAGGCTCAGTAACGAGGTGGGATTCCTCAGTAAAGGCCCAGCCACCCAACACTTCACATTACAATCTCTGGAAACAGGCTCTAGCTGGAAGAGCTCACCTCAACTCTCCACTTTTTGGTGTTTAACAGTCCATATAAACCACCTGCCAAAACACCATTAGTGTTTGAAACCCAGAGTAGAGTGATAGAAAGTGGATATTGCATTCTCTCAGAGCAAGAGTGATTCCCAGAAGCAGTGTTTGTGTGTGAAGCATGTGTGTGACCTTTGCCCAGTGACCTCTGTGACCTGGTGGAGTCTGAGCTCTCTGGGTGTATATCTTCTGCGGTGTCTCTGTATCTTGGTTTAAGGAGGGTTATCTGCTGTGCCAAACCCAACACTCCTCTACATACACTTCTGATAACAGGATGTAGTACCCTTTTTTGGGCTTGTTAGGGACTTCATACTCTTAAGCTTTCTGCCCATATAAGACATGTCTATGTCCTGGAAAGTTTGCTGTTATTTACAACTGTCATGCTAATCACATTAGCGCATGTTAGCTCAGCCTTCCCGGTATAGGGACACCGATCCTGTAGATTAAGGGAGATTGATGTCAAGTCATTCATCTCAGTCAATATGTTTATTGTTAAATTCAGTTACAGTATTTATAGTTTGGGCAAGTAGTCTGACAACCACAACAGCGGGACTAAGGCTATGGGTACCCAGAAAAATATCCTCCAGAGAGATGTCCTATCCCTGTATGTGATCTTTGATATGGGCAGACAAGACAGTATCTCCCAGACACAACCAGACTGTTTGTTTGGATTCTCTGACACTGTGCTTTGGGCTGAACTAATTTCTCTTGGACTGCCACCACATCATCCTCTGACCCTAGCCTCTAAATATACTCCTAGCCCAATAACCTCATGGACAAATAGCCAGATAGGAATTTCAAATATGGAATCCAACATAGAGACATTAATGCAACATTAATGAAAATAAGAATCATCCATAATGACTGGATGATCTTAATCATTCCCTAATGATTTATTACATCAACACTCAGTAGACAACCATGCTGTTATGAGAATGGCTTAGTGTGGGTACATCTAATCTACAACACATTTTGGTGCTCAGTGAAATCTTTCATTCTAACGAGACATAATTCTAACAAGATATTCATACTTAAAACTTCCTCTGTGTTTCCATTAAAAGCGATGCTTCTAAGATTCTGTATAATTTCAGCCAGTAGTTTTGAAAGTAGCGCTCACGAGCCAAAATGGGTCCCCAAAAATGGTGTACTATGTCATCCATTTCATATAATGTATATTTTTTGGGTAGGATATGTTACAAATTCCAATTTGTACAATATGTTACAAATTTGTAAGTGCCGGACTGCATCTTTAAAGCTACCCACAACAATACAAAAAAATACAGGCAGCCAGACATCAGTGTTGACTAGCTGACTGGTGGCAATACAGGCAGCTGCTTCCTTTGTGTTGATCATACTCCACTTAGCCTCATTCAATTTGGCTGATTTTGCTCTCTCTCTTTCTCACTCTCTCTCTCTCTCTCTCTCTCTCTCTCTCTCTCTCTCTCTCTCTCTCTCTCTCATAGAGAAGTGGACCATAGTATTTTATATCCTCTAGTATTTTATATCCTCTGGGAAGCATGGGCTTTGTAGATAGTAGAGAGCAACAGAGAAAAACGTGCAATATGATAGGGGTTCTAATAAATTCCAATCCACAATTTATTTTGAGGGCCTTGATTGTATAATGAAATCAACTTGTTACACTCCAGTGGCAGGTTCATTAGAAAATCTCTCGGCTACTTGTATATTTGTATTACTGAGTGAGCTTGGCACCAAAAGGACATCATCGTCAGTTTAATTCTAAGTTGGCCCAGAGAGTATTGAGATCAGCTCTGCTTAAAACCGCTGGGTGGCTTTTACATGTTACTAATATATGCCTTTGAATGGTTCATGCATGTGGATACGTCTTAATCAAGTTATGTCTGTATCCTATTTCCATCACTTTCAACTTGCCAATATCAATCCATATTCAATGAGAAGTCAAGCTTCACAATATCGGTCTAGTCAAAGAAATGAGGAAACTTCAAATATGTTAGTGCCAAATGTATATTGCTACAGTTGCCACAGATTGATTTTGAGATATTGAGATATTCTAAGACAGAAAATATTAATTAGCGATGTGACAATATTATTTCATCCCATATGCGTTCAGGCTCGAAATAGTTGTTTTGAAGCCTTTGGAAAGAATATCACCACAATTGCCCCACTTCTAGCCTTTCCAAAAAAAAAGAAACCCACTTTTCATATCTGTCCTTGAGGATTCTGACGGGAGAAGAACGAGCAGTGTGTGGGATGGGGGAGGGGCAGCGTTTTCTCCCTACAGACACATCTCAACAGGCCTCCAGCTGAATTGAGTTTGATTACAGTGCTGCTTCCTCTGATTTTGTCAACTTAAAACTGTAATCCTTAATTGAAACATTAATAGAGTGGACACCCTGCCTGTGTTTTAGTGAATAGCTGAGGGATGGGCCTGGAGAAATGTAAGGTATCCATTATATCAAAATTATAGTTCACTTTGTTTACATATATTGTTTACATATATTTGGGGTTCTGATGTGGTGGGACAGTTAATAAACTAAGCGCATGAGGCATTTATAAGTTATATTCTTCAAGAGTCAATTAGTATATATAATTAATGTATAAGTCCAAAAAATGTATGTAGCAACTAAGGATTCTAGCTTTAATTACAAGCCAAAAACAATCCTCCCATGCAGGCAGGCACATAATACAGCAACCCATTAAAGTAGTATGGGCCACACTCACCACAAACACACCACGCTCCCTGGCATGGTAACCCTGCCGTGTTGTTTTATTTTTTTTGAATTTCCTGTTCACTACCACAGACGCTAATTACTCACGAGATAGAGCAATAACCACTCTTCCCCCCCGTCTCTTTTGTGAGAGAAGGTTTCCCAGGCAACCTCAAGCCGCAAGTCCACTTACATGTGCACCCTACTGCCTTATGTTTATTTTGAGGATTTTAATCTTTTTAGAAAAAGGACAGAACTACATCCTCTTCAGAGCCGTCACTATGGGAACAGCAGGTATGATGTACACAAGGCACCTCGAATTTGGAGGGGGGATTTTGTGCTTTTGATATTTCAAGCATGGCAATTTAAACTGGACAACAAAATGCACTCATGCCAAAGGAAGGATATACTTCATAAAATAATGCCACCTCTACAAAGGAAAGAGTCTTATACATTTCTACACACACACACACACACACACACACACACACACACACACACACACACACACACACACACACACACACACACACACACACACACACAAAGACCAGAGCATGAAAGCACAGCACCGGATGGTCCCCGTTAAGCTATTTGATCATGATCTGCTGTCGAGGCTTGTGTGTCAATTACAGTCATTAGATCCCAGCGTTACTACAGCTATCAAATGTTGGCTCATAACGGACCACAGCACAGTCTCTAGCTGAAACTCTAAAGTCATAAAACTGGAATAAAATCCAATTCATTCGGATATGAATTCATAAAGAGCATCAATCAGACCATCAGTGAGACCAGGAATGGGAACTGATGCCTGGAGACGATAGCTGACCGGAATGCTCAATCTCCTGTGTTCGGACAGCTAATCTTATTTCCCCACAAACTCACTCCTCTTGTGTCTCGGGGGACAGATTGGCACAGTAGAATTGTACATTAGGATGGATAGACAGGGCTTGCAACCAAAAAGGCTATTTGTATGGCTATAGGAAATGAGGAGACATCAAGGCTAGCGCTCCATGTAGGCATTTCAACGAGACAAATACAGGTGAATCAGTGATGCCCTACATCCTGCAGTTCCTAGGCTGACAATGCGGTAAATGGGTCAAAGGGGTTGAAGCCATTTCCTTGGATTTAACAGCTGAACAGCCAATCAATAATAAATTAAATAGAAATCTATATCCAGAAGGCAATATTCTGTCTAGCCCCGCAAAAGATGCAAACTCATTAGATGAACAAACTCAAGAGCAAACAAAACAGCATTTTAGAAAGCAAAATGTGTTACTGGCTGGAAGCAAATGTTGGATTAAAAACAAGACAGCGTAAGAATGCAATAAGAGTGTGTCTTTCTCTCTATCTCGTCGTAATTTGCAAACAGACCGAAACCTTCAGTAGTTTCTTATCAACCGACTGACAGACCTGGTTCTCCTGTCTGGTAGTAATGCAGACTTCATAGTGCATGTGTGACATGGTGAGATTGGACCCAGGTGCAGGGAATAGATCAGACGAGGAATCAGCAGTTAAGGATAATAGTTCACTGAGAAATGGTAATGGAAGGATCACAGTAACACTGGGAAAAACAAACATTATGTCTCGAAAACTCACTCAGGAGACAAATGCAACCAGCACATAAATCAAGCTTCAGCAAAGGACAACAGAAAACACACCTTTTTTAACAGGGAAATCATAATAAGTAAATAGGACACACCTGAGTGTTGTTAATGACTCTAGGACGGTCTCTGCCGCCCTCTGGTGACAGGTGGAACCATGACAGTATCTTCCCTTCTAGGAGCGGATCCAGCCGCGGAGCCAGGGCAACCACCACATAGTTGGTTGAAGTCCCGAACGAGTCCCGGATCCAGGATGTACTGGGCAGGCACCCACGCCCGCTCCTCGGGGCTGTAGCCCTCTCAGGCCACCAGGTACTGCCTCCAACAGACACTGGACAGTGTAGGTCGGGCGACCATCGACAAGTCGAGGGGGCAGGTGTGGGGGGAGAGAAGGGACTGGTCCTTACCAGCTTGAGACGAGAGGCATGGAAGGATGGACAAACCCTCATAGACCTGGGAAGCTGGAGATGGTAGGTGACCGGGTTGATGCGACTCAGGATCTTGAATGGGCTTATGTAGCGTGGAGCGAGCTTCCACGAGTCCACCTTAAGGGAAGATCACGGGTGGACAGCCACACTTGTTGACCCAGTCAGAGGAGCCGAAAAGGCCTTCGGTGCCGGTTTGCCTGGTGTTGGTGTCGGGCAGATGAGAGGAGCAAGGAGGATGAACGCCTCGGCTGATGGCACCCCCGCTTCGGCCTCTTGATCAGGAAACAGGGGAGGGGGCGTACCCGAACTGACACTCGAACGGCGACCGGCAGTGGGATGTGAGCATACTCCGTCCAGATAAGGAACTTGCTGCAGTTGCTGGCATGTGTGGAGACGAAACAGCGGAGGAACTTCTCCAGCTCCTGGTTGGCCCGCTCCGTTTGCCCATTCGACTGTGGGTGGAACCCCGAGGAGAGACTCACTACCTCCCCCCACATTGAGCAGGAGGCTTTCGAACACCGCGCGATGAACTGGGGCTCACAATCCGAAATAATGTCCTGGGGAAATCCGTGTCGTCAAAAGACATGGGCAATCAGCAAGACATGGGTAAGGCAATGAAATGGGCTGCCTTGGAGAATAGATCAACGACCACCAGGATAGTGATAAGACCGTGGGATGGAGGTAACCCTGTGATAAAGTCTACGAACAGGTGGGACCAGGGCCGGCTGGGGATGGGCAGAGGTTGGAGCTGTCATGACTTGCTTTAGGCACAGGTGAAACAGGCCGCAACAAAGGATCTCACATCCTCAATCATGTTGGGCCACCAGATTAACCCCTGGATGCCCAGTTAATTTAGAGGAGTGTCTCCATTGTAACACTTGAGAATGGGCTGATCGCGGATCATAAAGTCTGTTAGTGGGACCCCGCCAGCGTCAGGTTCTTGGGTCTGGGCTTGTCATAACACAGGAGCCACAATGCGGGAGCTGGGGATGATGGGCTCGGAGTCCCCTCTCCTCGTTAGAGACATCGTGTTGGCGGGACAGGGCATCTGCTTTCTGATTCTTGGATCCCGGGCGATAGGCTAGAGTGAAGTTGAACCTGTTAAAAAACAGAGCCCACCTTGCTTGGCAAGCGTTCAACCTCCTGGCTTCTTGAATGGAGACCAAGTTCTTATGGTCCGTCCAGATCATGAAAGGATGAGGTGCCCCCTCTAACCAGTGTCTCCACCCCTCAAGACCCCACTTGACTGCCAAGAGCTCCCGGTTGCCTACATCATGGTTGCGTTCTGCTGGCGAGAACCGCTTGGAAAGAAAGGCACATGGGTGCATTCTCTTGTCCCCGTCGTTCCGCTGTGAAAGGACAGCCCCTGCTCCAGTGTCTGAGGCGTACACCTCTACTACAAAAGGATGAGTAGCATCAGGATGAATGAGGATGGGTCCAGAGGTGAAAAGTCCCTTGAGCTCCATGAATGCCCTGTCAGCCTCGGGAGTCCAGCCAAAACGGGTCTGGGACTTGCGGTTTAGGGCCGTGAGAGGCGTTATCACTGCACCAAAGTTCTGTTTAAAACGCGTGTAAATATTGGCAAACCCAAGGAACCGCTGGACTTGTTTGAGTGAGGCGGGACAGGGTCAGTCAGTGACCGACCTAACCTTAACAGGGTCCATTTGGATGCTGGCAGTAGAGATAATGTAGCCCAGGAAAGAGACTTGGGATACATTGAACTCATACTTCTCAATCTTGACGTATAGTTTACTCTGCAGAAGGCGTCTCAGGACTGCGGATGTGCAGGATGTGTTCTGGTAGGATCTTGGAGAAGATCATGATGTTGTCGAGGTAAACAAAGACTAACCGATTCAACATATCGCTAAGAGTGTCATTGGCCAATGCTTGGAAGACTGCCGGTGAGTTTGATAATCCGAATGGCATGACTAAATACTCGTAGTGGCCACTACGGGTGTTAAAGGCAGTTTTCCATTCATCTCCCTCCCTGATTTTCACTAGATTGTAAGCTTTGCGGAGGTCCAGTTTGGTGAAGAATTGGGCCCCCTGGGCCAGCTCCAAGGTGACGCACATCAGGGGTAGGGGGTAACGGTTCTTAATCATGATCCTGTTCAGCCCTCCTACATAGCCTATGCAGGGACACAGACCTCCATATTTCTTTCCCACCAAGAAGAAACCTGTACCAGCTGGGGATGTTGAGGAGCAAATGAAACCTGCCTCCAGCGACTCCCGGATGTAATTGTCAATGACTGCAGCTTCAGGGATTGAGGGGGAGTAAATTCAGCCCTGGGGAGGGTTGGAGCCGGGTAGGAGTTCTATTGCACAGTCGTATGGACGATGAGGAGGGAGGGTGGCGGCTTGCCTCTTACTGAAGGCCTCCCGGAGGTCAAAGTATTCGGGAGGGAGAGCGGAGAAGTCCTGGTCTTCAATGTATGCAGGGGGGCACAGCGAGGTTCTAGGTGGGGCTCTTAGACATTTAGTCTGGCAGTTCTTACCCCAGTCTAGTAGGTGTCCCGTGGACCAGGAGAGTAGTGGGTTACGTAGCGCTAGCCAGGGGTACCCTAGGATAAGGGGGTTCTCAGGAGCCGTGATCAAAAGAGAACTAAGAGTGATTCACCCCTACCTTCCGTAGAATGGGCTTGGTCTGATATTCCACCTGGCCGGAGCCTATGGGGCATCTATCGAGGGCTTGAATCTGCAGAGGGATGGGACATTTCACGCAGGGGATTTGTAATTCTCTGGCGAAGTATTGATCAATGAAATTATCTGCGGCCTCGGAGTCCACAAAAGCTTGAATCTGGTGCTGACGGTTGTCCCAGTGGAGGGTTGCAGGTAGTGACAGACGGTGACTGGGTAGCCGGGGGTAACTGCACAGCTCGTCAGGGTCTCCCCTTGTCCTGGCGAGCCCTGGAATTTTCCGTCAGTTCTGGGCATGTAGCATGGAGATGGCCGGGACCGTCGCAGTAGAGTCAGCAGCTTTCGCGCATGCGCCTGTCACGCTCCTGTGGGCTCAGACGTGTGTGTCCCAGCTGCATGGGCTCCTCAATGCTGGGTTCGGGGGGCTTGGGATGCTCAGGAAACCAGGATAGTGTCAAAAAAGTGCTGTCTCACACGTTCTCAAAGGTGGTTGTTGATCCTGATTTCCAGCGTTATCAGAGACTCGAGGTCCTCTCCCAGTTCCCGAGAGGCCAGTTCATCCTTGATCGAGTTAGACAACCCCTGGTGGAAAGCGGTGACCAGTGCCTCCGTATTCCACCCACTCTGGGCGGCAAGGGTGCAGAACTCAATGGCGAAGTCAGCCACTGGTCTGGCCCCTTGGCGGATGTTGAACAGTCGGCTGGCCACTTCTCGTCCTCCGACTGGGTGGTCGAAGCTCTGCAGTGAAAGCTAATATGGAGCTGCAGGATGGTGGCTGCTGTTCCCACACCGCCGTAGCCCATGCCAGGGCCTTGCCTGAGAGTAGAGCGATTATGTAGTTATTCATGACCCGATTGGTGTGGAACGAGGATGCCTGTAGCTCAAACACCAGAGAGCACTGGGTGAGGAGTCCCCTTGCATTCTCCCAGGTGGTCGTCATACCGCTCGGGGGCTGGGATCTTGGGTTCCCGGTGCAGGTTCCCTGGAGGAACTACGGAGACACCTGTAGCACTGGGTGATGAGAGTTGGGCATTGGCTCCTCCTGGGTTGAGGTTGGACTGTGGAGGGAGTTGGTAAGCGCCCGGAGGGTTTCTGATATCTGGAGGAGTTGTTCTTGCTGTGCTCCTTGGTGGTTTACAACATTCTTGATCTGGGTGATCTCTGCTGGTTCTGTGTTGTAGGCTGAAGCTTGCTGTGACATGGTGAAGTTGGACCCAGGTGCAGAGAAGAGACCAGACAAGGAATCAGCGATTAAGGATAAACATAATACTTTACTGAGAAATGGTAATGGAAGGATCACTGGGAAAACAACAAACACTAAGTCTCGAATAAACTCACTCAAGAGACAAACGAACCCGGCACATAATTCAAGCTTCAGCAAAAGACAACAGAAAACACACCTCTAAATAGGACACAGCTGAGTGTCGTAAATGTCTCTAGGACGGTCTCTGTCACCCTCTGGTGACAGGTGGAACCATGACAGCATGCAGGAGTAATTGGTAACATGTCCAGCTCCTGTTTGATTCTCTGTCCAGCCCAGAAAAAATTGCAATTTGTGCATAATACTGTAATAGATTGAATATGGTGTTCTGCCTGCTCCTTCATTTGTGCTGCTCCTTAGCAAATGATGCTTACATTGCATAATATTTGTTCAGTTTTTGTTGTTGTTTTTAGAAAGAATGGCTAGAATATTCTGTCATTTTGCGTTACATCTTAGGACAGTCTTTAACATGCTGCAAACAGCCTGCTGCCCATTCATCTGTGTAACATGTCTGTTCACATGTGCAGTACATGTGTTCAACTCCGGAGATTATATTCTGTGTGTGTGTTGGGAATAGGGGTTCTGCTTCACTTACATTAAGCTCATTATGTAAACCTTCTGTCTCCACATCAGATTCTTTGTTTATCAGAATAAATGTCTGTTTACACCATGTAGACTTAAATAGGACAGCCGATGACACAAAGGGGAGATTCCACATTTTAAAAAAAGATTCAAAAGGCAGAATTCATGTAAAACCCTGTGAAAGACAGCCTGGGGAGGAGGGAGGAGGGAGGAGGGAGGAGGGAGGAGGGAGGAGGGAGGAGGATCTTTCAGAGGATGGGAATCCCTGGCCACGAGTCACATGTTGTCTGACAGAACACGATACCTTCATCCTCTCTCTCTCTCTCTCTCTCTCTCTCTCTCTCTCTCTCTCTCTCTCTCTCTCTCTCTCTCTCTCTCTCTCTCTCTCTCTCTCTCTCTCTCTCTCTCTCTCTCTCTCTCTCTCTCTCCCTCTCCCTCTCTCTCTCTCTCTCCAGAAGGCAGAGGAAAAGAAAGGAAAGGCTGCCCTAACAGGCTCCGTCTAGAGAGACTCTCTGACTACCTCCCTGAGGAGGAAAGAGCTATTAAAGACAAAAACTGAAAAAGCCCCGCTATACTGTAATGGCACAAACACTATTCTCTCCATACTGCACTATACAGTATGGCGGCCATCTGGCTTTGGTTGTGTTCCAACAGTACCTATTGCCCTTTTCTTGTCAGGGACATACAGGCCAGGGCTAGATATACTGCACCAAACAGGACCAGGTATGGGAAGATTGACAGAAATCACACAGAGTGATAGAGACCAACAGCCTCAGCAGACAGACATCCACATTTTCTGCATCGTCAACGTTATGAAGCAGGAACCAGCCTCACCAGGCTTTCTCCTCTTCCCCCTGGGAGATGTAGGATTCCTCCTAGCTCTGACAGATGTAGCTACACTGCTGATGAGTGTTTCTGTATCTGTATCTCAGACGAGCAAGAGGAGATTGTCACACTAACTTTTGTATAAACTAAAACCCTTCATGGTTATTCAGAGTGTTTGATGACAAAGTCTGTGGTTTTAAATTTCACAATCTCAGATGAACATTTAATCCACAGGAACACACAGTGACCAATTGCACTTCATCCTTAATTTAAGCATAAACAAGAGGCAAAAACTTGTCCAAGAGCAGAAACAGTCCTCAATCCTCACAAAGTGTGCCTCCTAAGTCATTTATCTCACTAAGCCACAGTGTACGGATGTTGGACAGGTTTGATAGAGTGGTGCGATGCTAATGGCAGCCATGACACAGGCCTCGCGGGGACACTCAGTATTTAAACGAGAGATTTCCTCCATGAACTGCTGTGATGCATCACTACAAGCAGACTCATCGAGAACACCTCTGTAGCCAGACAGGGTCCTCTTCTCACTTTGTATGATTTATCACTAGGTGAGAGAGTCCCACATTTACCAACACAAGCACTCCTATTTATCACAACTATTAGAAGGGTGAGAAACACTTTTTCAAATCGTTTTGGTCCATTGTGAATGCTGCAAGGTGCAATTGTCCAATCAGAGAAAATAACCTGTGGTTAGATTTATGTTATTTGATCCAAAGATTCTGTAGCCCTTTTTCGACAGCTGTTGATATAGTTCTTCCACAACAGGCTTTATACATACATTTAATCTAATTAAGTGATTAATTGGTTCTCTTGTTGCGTCCAGGTTGCTCACCGGACAGCAGCAGCAATGTGATTGTTTGGGTCAGAGAGCAGATGATGTCCTGGTACAGCTAAAGCAGAGAATCTCCCCTCCTGTCCTCTGTCCTATATGAGGACCCGAAGATGACTGTCACCAGCCGGCAGTCCTTCAATGTCCTGACGGTCATCTTCCTCCTGCTGTCCACCGCAGGTCAGTGCGGTTTTATACACCTCTTTGTTATGGTGTGTGTGTGTGTGTGTGTGTGTGTGTGTGTGTGTGTGTGTGTGTGTGTGTGTGTGTGTGTGTGTGTGTGTGTGTGTGTGTGTGTGTGTGTGTGTGTGTGTGTGTGTGTGTGTGTGTGTGTGTGTGTGTGTGTGTGTTTGCGTGTGTGCGTGCGTGCGTGCATGCGTGAAGATGGCATTTTATTGCATTCAATGTATCTTCACTTTCACCTTTTTTAAATGTGTGATTTTGTTACTTGTGTGTTAATTGGGCCCAAAACGGACATTATTCAAGCCATTACATATTTGTACATTTAACATCAACTTCATCCTCAACATTTCAGTAGTTTGTCTTGTCAATTTCACTGTTTTCAGGTGTGTTGGTTTGTGTCTTGAAAGGTGGTCTATTTGAACAGTGGGAAAAAATGCTTGGAAAAGGTAGACTTGCTATATTTTCTGCAGGAAAAGTTTTTATTTTAATAACCTTTTAGCATGGTCTGGGTTTTAACCTCTTTAAAAACATTTGTTTTATAGCCTAATAAATATTTATTGAATTCTGACCATTTTTATCAGTCCAGTTATTATTTGAACCTCTTGATGTGCACAGGGTATGGCCAGCTCCGTCACAGTGTTTGTGTTTAAGTGTGTAGTCTTTTCCCATAGTTGCCTGTGAGTCTGGCAAGCAAGGCTGGTGTATGGCTGTCTCAGGAACAGTATTCTGCATGGTAAAACATCAATGTTGATTACTGCATTTGTGAAACTCTGTCGGTAACCTACAAACTTTATCTTGTTCTTTTGTTTTTCAGCTCACAGGTTGAGGTTGTAAACGTAACAATAGAGCCAAACTGCTTGCTAAAATTGTAAAGGTGTTAATGTAATTAACAACATGGCAACGTTTACGATGATTCCCTAACCAGATCCAGCTGTTTTCCCTCTAATAAGACTGAGACTGCCTTCCCTCTGGTCTGCCTCTCCTCTCCCTAACTCTTTAAGTCTTGCATCATTAGAGGACTTTATGGTCCACTTCTGATCCCGAGCTGCTCTGCTTCCTTATTGCCAATTCACCCTGCTATTACCGCTGACCCCTCCTTTATATCCTGTCAATTATGAGATTAGCTATAGGATCAGAATACCAGAGGCGGAGTTAAATGGGAATATTTTTTGAATAAATAAAAGCTATCTTTCCAATGTCAGTTTGGGATTGATGTTTGACCTTTTAGAAGTCACTGGTTTGATTTATATATCATCATCACATTTACCTTTATCTTGCAGTATACAGTTACAGGTCTGGGCTGTACAGGTTTGAGAAATTGTCCCTGAAAATGTACACAAATGACATCTATATTTTTCTGTGACATCTGCCAGCTCCTCTTTTCTATCAGTTCAGTACAGTATATGAATTCCTGATTTGAGTGCAGACAAAAATTGTATTTCAGAAGCTTAAGTGGCATATATCTATTTGTGAGAGGTTATTTCACAGATAAAGAAGGGTAATGAGATAGAAGACAATGTACTGCTGTGAGTGTGTTTGAGTGCACACACTTTTGTGAGAGTCTGCATACTATTAAACCTCAAGATGAAGTTTTCCTTTTCTCATCAAATACAATCAAATTTCTCTTATTTCCTAGCAAAGATACAAGGTAGAATAAAGAGCCAATTTCTCTGTCTCTCAAATCAATCTCTGACTTTTAACCTCTGGAGTAAGGCTTCATTACAGCTTCCTCACTCCTCATTCTACTTCCCTGTTCAGCATGGACGCAAAAGCTTGACAATTAGAGAGAGTCGGCGGGAAGTCAATTCTAGCTATCCAGCCAGCCAGTCAGTCAGCCATTCAGTCAGCCGGCCTAGAGTGAGGCAATAAGCCAAGCTCATTAGATCTGAGTGTTCTCCCCTTTCAAATGACCAATCTGTTCCTGCTTGGACTGCATAGGATTAGATAATACCTTTACCATCAGCAGCAGAAATATATAATTACCCCCCCCATCATTAAGAGGAAGATACAAAGACATGATCTTGTTACAGTTCTCGTCCTCTGTCATTGCTAGTGCAGGCAGCACTCGTTCCCTAATGCTAGAAGAGCTTTCCCCAGCTATGGTATGGGGGCTTTTACCTGTTATTATATTATGTTGTGTTATTAACGGTAATAAAATATGAAAAGATGCCAAATTGTCAATCCTGATCGGTTGTGACGGTGTCTGTCTAACAAGTGGTTTTGTCTTGGTCCACAATGACATATGATACGGCCTTGATCATTATCTCTGGTCTGTTACAATGACAGATTGGTAATTGGTGATCATCTACATGAGTCCAGTCTGCCAAATTATGTTTTCATGACTCCCATCAAAGAGAAACACCTCTCTGGTTGACTCAATCCTTCAAATGTATAATCCTTCTACAGAGATTAGTAAATGTCTGTTGATTTCTGTTTGGTTTTCCATCATTTGCAACGTAATTGAAATCACAACAAACTGAATCATGATGTTCCCAATCATTATAATCCATTTATCAGATTTGTAAAACAATTCAGAAAAATATTTTACCTCACAAAGTGTAAGTGCTTTCCAAGAAGACTACAGTATTAGACTCTCTCTCTCTCTCTCTCTCTCTCTCTCTCTCTCTCTCTCTCTCTCTCTCTCTCTCTCTCTCTCTCTCTCTCTCTCTCTCTCTCTCTCTCTCTCTCTCTCTCTCTCTCTCTCTCTCTCGCTCTCTCTCTCTCTCTCTCTCTCTCTCTCTCTCTCTCTCTCTCTCTCTCTCTCTCTCTCTCTCTCTCTCTCTCTCTCTCTCTCTCTCTCTCTCTCTCTCTCTCTCTCTCTCTGTCTATCTCTCTCTCTCGCTCTCTGTCTATCTCTCTCTCTCTCTCGCTCTCTCTCTCTCTCTCTCTCGCTCTCACTCTCTCTGTCTCTCTCTTCCACAGCTCTATCAGCTAATTTCAGAGTGTGTGAACCATATTCCGACCACAAGGGGCGCTACCACTTTGGTTTCCACTGCCCTCGTCTCTCTGACAACAAGACCTACATGTTCTGCTGTCACCACAACAACACAGCCTTCAAGTACTGCTGTAAGGAGACTGAGTTCCAGACGGTCATGCAGGTCAACCTCACCACCACCACAGACGGCTTCAAACACAAGTGAGTCCTATTCAGGTTTTGGCAGTGTATATATGGAGTGGTACTGTTCCTTGTCTGTTAGTATGCTAATTATTTTGATTCTATTATACAGTGTACTGTTATTATAAAATGCTAGGCTACTTACATTAGGTCGAGCAGATACCTTAAGAACATAGAAAAAGTTATCCGCAAGGAAACAGCCATTAGCTTCTCACTCACAATTGAGACATTTCCACAGAGAAAAAAGCCCTGGCCTTTAAATGTTAGTGATTGATAAGCTGTTAGCTCCCTTGACAATATCCCACTCATTGACACCATTTGACTGGTGCTCAAAGGGCACATTGACATTGATCTACACCTACAGAGAGAATAAGAACCCCAGCAGTGAAGAGCTGATGCTTTGTTACTGAGTGAGTGGGTGGGCTGCCTGCTGATGCCATCTCTCAGCAAAGTTTAATAAAGTGCTTTAGTGTACTGTATCTTACTATACTGTACTATAGTATAATATTCTATAGTATACTATAATACTGTACTACACTACAAATGTCGGTAAGACCAAGAAGCTGATTGTGGACTACAGGAGAAAGAGCAGAGACCAGGCCTCCATCCACATCGACAGGGCTGTAGTGGAGCGGGTCGAGGGCTTCAAGTTCCTTGATGTCCACATCACTAAGGACTTAACATGGTCCACACACACCTGCACAGTTGTGAAAAATTGCTCCAGCCACCCAAGCCATAGACTGTTCACTCTGCTACCGTCCGGCAAACGGTACCGGAACATCGGCTCTCGGACCAACAGACTCCGAGACTGCATCTATCCCCAAGCCATAAGACTGCTAAATAGCCATAAGAATGCTAAATAGTTAATTACATGGTTAGCCAGACTATCTGCACTGACTCTATCTTGCACTGACTCTATGCACACTCACAATACTATATACATTACACACACTATATACACGCTCACTCTCACACACACACACACACACACACACACACACACACACACACACACACACACACACACACACACACACACACACACACACACACACACACACACACACACACACACACACACACACACACACACACACACACACACACACACACACACACACACACACACACACACACACACACACACACACACACTTTTACACTGATCATTTGCTGCCGCTGCTACTCTGTTCTTTATTTTACTCTTATTATAATCTATCCTGATGCCTAGGTACATTACCCTGCCTTCAAGTACATATCTACCTCAAATACTTTATACCCCTGCACATTGATCTGGTACTGGTACTCCCTGAACATAGCTTCATTATTGTGTACTTTATTCCTCTTGTATTACAATTTTTCTTTTTATTATTATTTTTAACTGCATTGTTGGGAAGGGCTCGTAAGCAAGCGTTTCACAGTAAAGTCTACACCCGTTGTATTTGGCGCATGTGACACATTACATTTGATTTGACTACACTGCAATGCACTACACTACTACACTGCACTACACTATACTACACCGTACTATGACAGACTTAAATAGAAATCTTTCTCTATGTAGCCAACAGCTCCGTCTGCAGCAACCGGTTAGAGATCAGTAAGAGAAGAGATCAGTAAGAGACGAGATCAGTAAGAGAAGAGATCAGTAAGAGAAGAGATCAGTAAGAGAAGAGATCAGTAAGAGAAGAGATCAGTAAGAGAAGAGATCAGTAAGAGAAGAGATCAGTAAGAGAGGAGATCAGTAAGAGAAGAGATCAGTAAGAGAAGAGATCAGTAAGAGAAGAGATCAGTAAGAGAAGAGATCAGTAAGAGAAGAGATCAGTAAGAGAACAGACAGGCAGGAATGACCTCCCAGACTGGGAAGGAGCTCAGTAAGAGAACAGACAGGGAGGAATGACCTCCCAGACTGGGAAGGAGCTCAGTAAGAGAACAGACAGGCAGGAATGACCTCCCAGAGTGTGAAGGAGCTCAGTAAGAGAACAGACAGGCAGGAATGACCTCCCAGAGTGTGAAGGAGCTCAGTAAGAGAACAGACAGGCAGGAATGATCTCCCAGAGTGGGAAGGAGCTCAGTAAGAGAACAGACAGGGAGGAATGACCTCCCAGAGTGTGAAGGAGCTCAGTAAGAGAACAGACAGGGAGGAATGACCTCCCAGAGTGTGAAGAAGCTCAGTAAGAGAACAGACAGGGAGGAATGACCTCCCAGAGTGTGAAGAAGCTCAGTAAGAGAACAGACAGGGAGGAATGACCTCCCAAAGTGTGAAGGAGCTCAGTAAGAGAACAGACAGGGAGGAATGACCTCCCAGAGTGTGAAGGAGCTCAGTAAGAGAACAGACAGGCAGGAATGACCTCCCAGACTGGGAAGGAGCTCAGTAAGAGAACAGACAGGCAGGAATGACCTCCCAGAGTGTGAAGGAGCTCAGTAAGAGAACAGACAGGCAGGAATGACCTCCCAGAGTGTGAAGGAGCTCAGTAAGAGAACAGACAGGGAGGAATGACCTCCCAGAGTGGGAAGGAGCTCAGTAAGAGAACAGACAGGGAGGAATGACCTCCCAGAGTGTGAAGGAGCTCAGTAAGAGAACAGACAGGGAGGAATGACCTCCCAGAGTGGGAAGGAGCTCAGTAAGAGAACAGACAGGGAGGAATGACCTCCCAGAGTGTGAAGAAGCTCAGTAAAAGTACTCCCTGACAAACAGAAACATAGAGTGCTCTCTCTCGCGCACTCTTTCTTTCTCTCCTCTAATACCCTCTCAGCGGGTGCTCTCTATGGCCAGTTACACAGCCCCTCTGGCAGGTCAGGATATTTCATCTAGTGGCTGATAACATAATGGGAGGCCATTTCATCCTCCTCCGCTCTGGACTGCACAGCTGAAGTGGTGATATTTACCACTGGCCCCAGGTTAAACTGGCAATAGCTCTGGGTCTGAGACTCTGAGCGTTCTGTCTACTGTTAGGAGCATGAGTTATTCTAATATTGTAGCTTATGATTGGACCATGTACTGGTATTAGCAGGTGATGACTTCATGTGTATGCATTAGGAAATTTGCCTTGTTTAACGTTGTCTAACATTTGTTGTTGCTGTGTGGTGAGTCTGCTCTCATCAATCTCTCCACACAGACAGCTGTCCAAACAGTCCCCTTTGCTTACTCTAGGTTCACTTAAATACACTCCTGAATGGCCCCACTGCCCTTAAACAGACAGATTTACACATCACCATAGACTGCTAAGCTATGCAAACAGTCATCTATGTCACACAGGCCCGGCGAAGGAAGTGAGACAAGGTAAACAGGGGTTTTATTTGGGTTTGTTTGAGTGCAGTTGCAAAGCTAGTGACCATGGTGGGGTTATTATTCCTGGTGTTGTGAAATATCTACAACACCATCCAAGGAGCTATTTGGTCAGCATGTTATGCATTAGACCAGGGTTTCCCAAACTCGGACTTCGGGACCCCAAGGGCTGCACGTTTTGGTTTTTACCCTAGCACTACACAGCTGATAATAATCAACTAATCATCAAGCTTTGGTGTTCCCTCCATATGATAAACCTCACTTTGGCCGTAATATCCTCTCTCATCTGTCTTTCTTGGTCAGAATGATCATTTTAAGTGGACTTTGGAGTTTTGCATTGTAATAGGAATGGGTAGTATCTTCCTGGGTAGTCCCATTTCTAATGCACAGCTCTGCTCCGTAAAATCATCATCTTACTAACACATCCTCGAGACATTTATTACAAGTCTCATTCATAACGCTGTTCGTGGAGGTAGAGTGTAATTGGAAACTATTTGCACTCATTTTTACCTTGCAGCGATTTATGGATTGGAGAGTGAATCCCGCAAATGGTTTAATGCACCACATAAATCCTTATGGCGTGTAATACATTAAATGTGTTGGTGTTGAATACTGGGACAAAATATTGAAGAGCGATGAAGTTATTAAAATGTATAGGCTATGAGAGTCCCCTTTACATCTCAGTAAAGCACTTCCTTTACCGTAATATCAAATTACAAAAAAATATGCTTGAAATGCAACATAAAAATATTTTGAATTATATTTCACGCCATTCTCACTCCGTCTCTCTCTTCACCTATCTGTTTTCTACAGTAACTACACAGCCCTGGTAGGAGTGTGGATCTATGGCTTCTTCGTCATGGTGCTGCTAGCCCTGGACTTCCTCTACTACTCGGCCATGAACTATGAGCTGTGTCGGGTTTACCTGGAGAAGTGGGGTCTGGGAGGGCGCTGGCTGAAGAAGGCTAGGAGCCAGTGGCACCGGCCGGTCCCAGGAGAGGAGAGTGAGACCCAGAACCAGGCCCAGGGTCACCCCATGGCCCTCAGCCACCACCACCCCAGACACAGCCTCCGAGGCGAGGGCCAGAGCCCCACGCTCCTCCCCTACCACACACCGACCGTCTGGTGAGTCACCCCGGCACACAGTGGATGTCCATTCAGACTCATTGTGCATTATACAGTATGGACTTGTATAGAGTTGTCAGGATCAGGAAAGTAACACTTTTCAAATGCCATTTGGTGCTCATGATTTAATTATATACAGCAGAAAGCACAAGGGGGCCTAGCACATTCTCCCTCAGGGTTCATCACCTCGCGTTGTCTTGCTCTCTGTCTCTTTGAATGTTACAATGTTGCTAAGTGAAAGTTACCATAGCAAACCATCAGCACAATATTTCTCCCTAAGAAGAGATTTGGCATCTCCAGCATAGACCAAGTTTCAATACCGGGAATAATTCAGATTTATCCCTAGAGTCCCGGGAGCATTTGAAGCATTTAAAACACAGAGAGCGCTCCAGGACACACAAAATGTTGTCGAATCATAAACACTTTGTAACTGTATAACAAAAGCCAAATGACCAAAGTTGCTAAGCTTGCTAGATAACCTCCTTCAACGAATGACAGAATATCTCCCGTCTTCTATACAGATAGCAGATCAGCTAATGAATAACGGGGAGTGGAAATAGTTGAAATACCAACTCAGTTTTAAAAACTCTCATACCATTTGTTGATCACACATTCTCTACTGAAGCTCTAAGCAAGTATGAGACCGCGCAGAGTAGCAGGGAAATGTTACAGAGGTATCTTGACATGCATAGGCGAGAGAGGTGTTTTGATAATGCAACCTATGGATTACAGAATAAAGTTAGGAATGTTCATGTGAGACAGGAGTCAGGATTTTGGGTATAAGTGGGATTTGGACTGGATAGGAAAATAGCCTAGGCTGTAGGACGGGATAAGGTAGAATTTTCCCCTCATGCCTCTTGGAATTGTTAACAAACTTCATGTTTGTAACCAGGTTTCCATCCAACCGTTTTATGCAAGTAAAGTAGCCTACATGTTGGATAAAGAATTTCACAACAGGCCTGATGGGAACAGCTAATTTGTCTGTAAACTTTCCATATGTTGACAAAACTAAATACGCTAGACAAGGAGGGATCTGTTTGTGTCAGCAAAATGAATTATGTGAGAAATGGCGGTGGTCCAAAATGACACAAAACATTATTTACCATTTCATTACTGTTACAGTGCTATTTGGTTGTTAATTGGATTCGTTCCGACATTTCTTGATTTGTATAATTTTCTATTATTGTGTACAGTTGACATTTTACTGCATTGTTCAGAGCTAGTAACATCAGCATTTTGCTGCACCCTCTACAACATCTGCTAAACTGTGTAAGAGACCAATAAACTTCGTTTTGATTGCCCCCAAACGCTTCGTAGGATGATGGGAATCAGAAACACTGAGCCTCGCCACACTCTCATGCCCTCACCTTAAACACACACACACATACTCACTTGTGTCACATCTTCCCACACACACATGCAGTCACCTACTCTATACCATATCATGTCTCAACATGCTCCTTCAGTCACCACTTAGAGGAGGAAAGTGAGAGACAACCAATGGTATCTTGGAGACACACATCCAGCCTCGACCCACATATACAGTGCATTTGGAAAGTATTCAGACCCCTTTACTTTTTCCACATTTTGTTATGTTACAGCCTTATTCTAAAATGGATTAAAAAATAATAAGTCCTAATCACAATACCCCATAATGATAAAGCAATAACAGGTTTTTAGAAATGTTTGCAAATTTGCAAAATTTTTAAACTGAAATATAACATTTACAGAACTATTCAGACCCTTTGCTCAGTACTTTGTTCAAGCACCTTTGCCAGCGATTACAGCTTTGAGTCTTCTTGGGTATGACACTACAAGCTTGACACATCTGTATTTGGGGAGTTTCTCCTATTCTTCTCTGCAGATTCTCTCAAGCTCTGTCGGGTTGGAAGAGGAGTGTCGCTGCACAGCTATTTTCAGGTCTCTCCAGATATTAGGTTGATTTAAAGTCCGGGGTCTGTCTGGGCCACTCAATAACATTCAGAGACTTGTCCTGAAGCTACTCCTGCGTTGTCTTAGCTGTGTGCTTAGGGTCATTGTCCTGTTGGAAGGTGAACCTTCGCCCCAGTCTGAGGTCCTGAGCGCTCTGGAGCAGGTTTTCATCAAGGATCTCTCTGTACTTTGCTCCGTTCATCTTTCCCTTGATCCTGACTAGTCTCCCAGTCCCTGCCGCTGAAAAACATCCCCACAGCATGATGCTGCCACCACCATGCTTCACCGTAGGGGTGGTGCAAGGTTTTCTCCAGACGTGATGCTTGGCATTCAGGCCAAAGAGTTCAATCTTGGCTTCATCAGACCAGAGAATCTTGTTTCTCATGGTCCGAGAGTCATTTAGGTACCTTTGACAAACTCCATGTGCCTTTTACTGAGGAGTGGCATCTGTCTGGACACTATCATAAAGACCTGATGGTGGAGTGCTGAAGAGAGTGGTTGTTCTACTGGAAGGTTCTCCCTTCTCCACAGAGGAACTCTGGAGCTCTGTCAGAGTGACCATCAGGTTCTTGGTCACCTCCCTGACCAAGGCCCTTCTCCCCTGATTGCTGAGTTTGGCCAGGCGGCCAGCTCTAGGAAGAGTCTTGGTGGTTCCAATGTTGCAGGAATTTTTTGGTAACATTGTGGCTCAACACAATTGGAGCTCTACGGACAATTCCTTCGACCTCATGGCTTGGTTTTTGTTCTGAAATGCACTGTCATCTGTGGGACCTTATATAGACAGGTGTGTGCCTTTCCAAATCATGTCCAATCAATTGAATTTACCACAGGTGGACTCCAATCAAGTTATAGAAACATCTCAAGGATGATCATTGGAAAATGGATGTGCTTGAGCTCAATTTAAAATCTCATAGCGTCTGAATTCTTATTTAAATAAGGTATTTATATTTTTTTATATATATATAAATTAGCAAAAATGTCTAAACACCTGTTTTCACTTTGTCATTATGGGATATTGTGTGTAGATTGATGAAGGAAAATAATATTTTATCAATTTTAGAATAAGGCTGTAACATAACAAAATGTGGAAAAAGTCAAGGGGTCTGAATACTTTTCGAATGCACTGTATATCTGTCTTCAAGGAATTCAAAGAACAACTGGAAGAATAACCTCAATCAAAAAAAAAGTTATGTTAATCAGAACAAACTCAATCTTCATCAAAGGATTGGATCAACACAGTCAGAATATTAGTCAGAACAACCTCAATCTTCATCAAAGGATTGGATCAACACAGTCAGAATATTAGTCAGAACAACCTCAATCTTCATCAAAGGATTGGATCAACACAGTCAGAATATTAGTCAGAACAACCTCAATCTTCATCAAAGTATTGGATCAACACAGTCAGAATATTAGTCAGAACAACCTCAATCTTCATCAGAGGATTGGATCAATCTCTGTCTCAGACATTCTCTTGGTGTCGAGGAGCTGGCTTGTACTCAAAACACAGAGCTCTCACTACGAGCCAGACAGACGGACAACCAGAACGGCAGACAGACAGACACCAGTCCTCTGGCCAAGCCATCTCTCTGACTGTCTATGATAACTTAATGAGAGCAGAGATATGACAAATGGGTTTGTTGGCCGTGCCAGACCGTCAGAGTCAGGGTTCTGACACAGACAGAAGAGCTGAGACAGAATCTGTCCTAGCGGTGAACACATTCCTAGTAACTACCAGTGGGACATGTTCATAGGAACACCTGTCCATAGAGCCTGTCCTATTGATGAATATATGCCTAATTATACTGAACAAAATATAAATGCAACATGTAAAGTGTTGGTCCCATGTTTCATGAGCTGAAATAAAAGATCCTAGAAATGTTCCATACGCACAAAAAGCTTATTTCTCTCAAATGTTGTGCACAAATTTGTTTACATCCCTGTTAGTGAGCATTTCTCATTTGCCAAGATAATCCATCCACCTGACAGGTGTGGCATATCAAGAAGATGATTAAACAGCATGTGTAAACAACATGATCATTACACAGGTGTACCTTGTGCTTTGGACAATAAAAGGCCACTCTAAAAAGTGCCACACAACACAATGCCACAGATGTCTCAAGTTTTGAGGGAGCGTGCAATTGGCATGGTGACTGCAGGAATGTCCACAAGAGCTGTTGCCAGATAATTTAATGTTCATTTCTGTACCACTCTTATTTTCTTAGAATAAGATTAGCTTAATTATTTACAGAAATTCCCTGAGAACCTGCACTAGCACATGGTTATATTAACAGTATTGCATGTAGCCTCATTTTGGCCAGCTAAAAGCCTAACCACCGATCAAGCAACAATATTGACTAAATGTTCAAACCCTGTTGCTGCAGGACTATTTTGCTGTGACAATACTGGTCAAGCACCTGTGCCACCAGACATGTCCACAGAGGCACCTTGTTAGAGAGAGCAGTCAGTTCAGTCTGAGACGCCTCATCAGCCTCAGTCAGGGATGCTTGACTCCTACTGGAAACAGGCCAGCTTCACACAGAACATAGGGTCTTTGAAAATGGATCAGGTTGGGTCAGGATTCACATTGTGGATAAAAGACAAAGTAGGCCTATAGGAAGGTAGCATCCATAGGCTACCTGATGGTAATACATGCTGTTGTAATAGATGATTGGTAGTGAAGACTTTGCATTATGCATTATGACTCCGTCAGGTTGTTATGGATGTGTTAGCAACAGTATGATCTTGTTCTGAAAATAAAGATGTAATATTTGACAAAAAATTGTATTGTATAGAGTAAGCTGAGTTTGGCTTAGGAAGTTCAAAGCGAGTGCTTTCAGAAAAGTATTCATTTGTATGACATTTTCATAATCTGTACAAGTTATGAATAACAAATCATGTTTTCTACCAAATGATACAAACATTGAGATGATACTGAGGCTAAAGGCTCTGTTCAATCACAAGCTGTTTTTCTGGTATGAGATGAAAATAACATTGTTATTGTCTTACACTGCAAATTCTGTAATCGGATGTGACTGAATAGGATCCAAAGTGTGTTGCCCAAATAAATACACAAACAATGCATCATCATCAGATGGTCTTGAGTTAAGTTGCAAGCGATAGACCCGTAACCCCAGCGACAGGGAGTATGATGGGTAATGGCTGAGAATTAGATTCATACTTAGAGGAACATCTGTTTGTTGGTCGGATGTAAACCAACAGAAATAGGGGTCAAAGGTCACCAAATTGAAGCATAATCTACAACCATTTTTTTTAACCATTATTTAACTAGGCAGATCAGTTAAAAGCAAATTCTTATTTTCAATGACGAACAGTGGGTTAACTGCCTTGTTCAGGGGTAGAACGACAGATTTTTACCTTGTCAGCTCGGGGATTTGATCTTGCAACCTTCCGGTTACTAACCCAACACTCTAACCACTAGGCTACCTGACACAACAATACTTCCGCAAAAGTATCAGATCATTTCCCTGCATATATTTCTTTGTGGGGAGGAATTGCAGCATGGCAGGTTAATGTGTGGGAACACTGTTTACCATAAACCCAGCTAGCAGATAACGCTGTGAGACTATATGTTTCTTAGAGCTTGGTGAGAGCATGGTGGTCGTATGGTTATTTTGCATACAACCTTCCCACAACGTTCTGGGAATGGTGCAGGATACCCAGCTAGCACATAACGTTCTGAGAACCATGTTTCTTAGGTGGGAATTTCAGTACATAACGCAACATACATAACTTACATCATTTTCTACAGGTTTCCTCATGGTTCTATTTAAAGTCATGATCTCAGAACATTCAGAGAGTATTAAGAAACAATGTTCTGTGGGAATTTCAGTACTTCAGCATAACGTTTTTCTACAGGTTTTCTCATGGTTCTATTTAAAGTCAAGTTCTCAGAAAATTAAGAAAACTTTCCACAAAAACCACAAGAAAACATTAGTAATGTTCAAATAAAGTTCTAAGAATGTTATTTAAAAACATATACATTCCGTTTTCAGTCCCAACAAAACTATCTCTATCCTCTATCTTGTTAAGTGTGTGATCTTATTGAGTGCTTGTTTCCTTTGAAATGGGGTCTGTTTGAATAGACAAAAATTAACAGCTTTGTATGAGTTAAAAAAAACATTGCATGCTCGCTCCATCCTGTTGGCGCAGTGGACTAATTCCATGGATAGAGAACAGAAGAGCATTGGTTTAAATCTCACTGACTTTACTAAGTCTTTCTGAAACATATTCTGAGAAGGTTATTTAATTACCTTCAAATAACCTAGAATTTCCATTCTCAGAACGTTAATAAAACCTCCCAGGAACACTTTCAGGGAACCATAGTAAAATGTTCTCAGAACCTCCCTGCAACCTAAAGATTAACGTTACCGGAACAGGCAAAATGTTCACTCCGCTTCTCAGAAAGTTTAAAAAACGTTCAGTCAGGAAACTTATGGCTTCGTTCCCAGAACCAATGGAAACCAAAAATGTACGTTCCTACAACTTCTAAGGAACCAAATTTTCTAGCTGGGATTCTACTTGAGAAGGCTGTTATGTGTGCACAGACTTAAATCTGTTATTGGCTCAGCGTAGGCGGTCTGGGAATCTGATATTACTTTCTCTCCATGGATAGATTTATAAAAATTCTGCTGTTCAGGTATTGAAGTCAGCCTAAACAAATACAGAATGCTTAACCAGGTACTGTATGTTCTAGCTAAAAGGAAGAGTCGCAATGCATGGATGAGCAGAAAGCACAATCAGTTATTCATGCACAGTCATGTATTTACAGGAACCGATGGGTCCAATATAGATAACAGACAACAAGTCCCCGTTGGTTAAGTGGAACAAATAATATGCACAGTGGGATCATGACAGTATCAAGTATGCCATGATTGATAAGAAGCTGTGGACTATATTGGCTCATAACAGGAAAAAGATCCCAGGCTTTAGTATGCTTTCTTTGACAATTTGTGCATGGAGAGCACATGAGCACATGGCCACATAACTGATATATTTTTGACATTGTGGTCCACTGGGGCCCTGTAGCAAGCCTTTACACAGCAGTAAACACACACAGCTGTTCCTGGAAGCTCCCAGCACAGCGCAAATAAAAAACACTCAGAGCTCAATAATGAAACAGGATCTCCTCCTGACAATTACAGATGTAGGATCTTAATTTGATCACCCTGTTGCAGGATAACTTTCAGGAAATGTAATACTTGCAGTGTATTTTAGGTTTGAAAACGCTTCTGACGTTTGTAATTTCCATTTAGAAATTTGACTTGATTTCCCCTTACAAAAAAAGGATCAACCCCTACAAAAATGTCCATTCATTATAATGCCAATAATAATTCACATTTGCTGTTGCTGTAGGATTATTTTTCTGCTACAGCAAACTGTCTTAAATTAAGATCCTACATCTGTACAATGTCTCAGATCTGGTTAGAATGTCTGGTCATATTAAGACCAAGCACCACATGCTGAAATTACATTTTTGCATCTACCTGTCAGTATTTATATTTGTTTGTAATATTAGTATTTTCAAAAAGTAAACATAAAAATGTCAAAAAAATTGATTTTTTTTTTATTTTCTTTAGTTTATCATACTACCGTCATTAACATTTTAATGCATTTGAATCACTTTAAAATGAACATACACCAATCATTTCAAAGCTCACTACATTAAAGGGTCAATCAGCAGTTGAAACAATAATAAAGTGTTTTCTCTGCCCCGGTTTTTATAAAAAGCTAAGGGATGGGGCTGGAGAAATTGAACCACTTTCAAATTCATAGAGAGTGCCCAGGGGTGGGGTGATAACCCTTAACTCTCTTGATACCATTGGATCGCACATGTGTGATGGACCCCTTACCAGAGAGAGGTCCTGGATTCAGTTTTGGGATGTTGGCAGATTGAGCCTTCCCTTCTCTATGATTAGTGCTGCTCTTTTGATTCCTCATGTTCCCATACTGATACTAACTTAGTACGATGCCTCAGAGCATCATAAAAAATAGCTGAACTGCAATATCATTTAGGTCAGATACTAGGTTTTAGGCTTTATAATACAGTATGTGAGCGACGATCAAGCTGCTCAGGGCTTGGTGTGTACAGATGTAGGATCTTAATTTGATCACTCTTTAGTTGCTGAGAATTTTCCTGTACAGCAGGAAATGCAAACTACTGTAGCATCGACAGTGTGAAAACTGAATAGGCAGCCAGCAGCATTTCATATCATATTAATGCATGTTAACCATAGTGAGAGATGAAGCTCTATCTCCATGGTGATTATCACCAGAACATTTGGCATCGGATCACAGCAACCAGGCCCGGTGCCATATGGACCACCCACCTCCTGGGTGATGCCTGCCTGCATGCCAGGCTGCCTCACCAGGCCAGCTAGGGTCATCTATAGCAGAGTCGACCAAACGAGGTGGCATCTGTCACCACAGTCATAGGCCCTGACTCAGAGCTGAGCCGTCTGCCTGACCGTCACCTGACAGCCATTTCCAGTCAGGTCTCTGTGGCTAAGATACACAAAAGTATGTGGACACCCATAAAAAAAATTGTGGATTTGGCTATTTCAGCTACACCCATTGCTGACAGGTTTATAAAATCAAGCACACAGTTATGCATTCTCCATAGACAAACATTGGCAGTAGAATGTCCTGCACTGAAGAGCTCAGTGACTTTCAACGTGGCACCGTCATAGGATGCCACCTTTCCAACAAGTCAGTTCGTCAAATTTCTGCCCTGCTAGAGCTGCCCCGGTCAACTGTAAGTGCTGTTACTGTGAAGTGGAAACATCTAGGAGCAACAACGGCTCAGCCGCGAAGTGGGAGGCCACACAAGCTCACAGTCGTCTGTCCTCGGTTGCAAAACTCCCTACTGAGTTCCAAACTGCCTCTGGAAGCAACGTCAGCACAAGAACTGTTCATCAGGAGCTTCATGAAATGGGTTTCCATGGCCGAGCAGCCACACACAAGCCTAAGATCATCATGTGCAATGCCAAGTGTCAGTGGAGTGGTGTAAATTTAGCCGCCATTGGGCTCTGGAGCATTGGAAACGCGTTCTCTGGAATGATGAATCACGCTTCACCATCTGGCAGGCCAACAAATCTGGGTTTGGCAGATGCCAGGAGATCGCTACCTGCCCGAATGCATCGTGCCATCCTGTTTTTCATGGTTCAGGCCCCTTAGTGCTGTAGCGTTAAGGGAAATCTTAACGCTACAGCATACAATGATATTCTAGACGATTCTGTGCTTTCAACTTTGTTGCAATAGTTTGGAGTAGGCCCTTTCCTGTTTCAACATGACAATGCCCCCATGCACAAAGTGAGGTCCATACAGAAAAGTTTTGTAGAGATTGGCGTGGAAGAACTTGACTCGCCTGCACAGAGCTCTGACCTCAACCCCATCGAACACCTTTGGGTTGAATTGGAACGCCGACTGCGAGCCAGGCCTAATCGCCCAACATCAGTGCCCGACCTCTCTTATGCTCTTGTGGCTGAAGTGGAGGCAAGTCACCGCAGCAATGTTCCAACATCTAGTGGAAAGCCTTCCCAGAAGAGTGGAAGCTTTTATAGCAGCAAAGGGGGGAACCAACTCCATTTAATGCCCATGTTTCTGGAATGAGATATTTGACGGGCAGGTGTCCACATACTTTTGTCATGTAGTGTATCATATCAGCAAGTCTATCGCCTGGCAGTCTGGTTTCTGATTCATCAGATGGTCAATGTATGGTAGGTACATTGCTTTGACCAAACTTGACCATACGGCAACATACACACTAACAGCAGTCATCTGCCTGCCAGACTACCTGAGCAGTGTGCCATAGTAATCTGATAAAGATACCACTTACTAATGCCAGATTCTCTCCAGAAATAAGCTTTGGGCGCTTCAAAAAGCTTTCATGTCATTTCTTTTGTCTCCAAAGCGTGTGTCTATTTCCTGCATATTCACATGGTATCTTTGAACCACAACTGCAGTTGAATGGGTTTGCGTGGAAACGTTTGGGTAGTAAATAAATTAAATCAAGTGAAGTCTGCGGTGTGTGTGTGTGTGTGTGTGTGTGTGTGTGTGTGTGTGTGTGTGTGTGTGTGTGTGTGTGTGTGTGTGTGTGTGTGTGTGTGTGTGTGTGTGTGTGTGTGTGTGTGTGTGTGTGTGTGTGTGTGTGTGTGTGTGTGTGTGTGTGTGTGTGTGTGTGTGTGTGTGTGTGTCAGTGGAGGCTCTTCAGAGGAGGAAGGGGAGGACCAGAGGGGGGGCGGGGGGTGGAGCAGCAGCATGTCCAGCATGTCCGGGGGTGAAGTCTGCTAATGATTGTTAAATTGTAAAAAAAAATATATGAATATATTGTTAAAAAAACTAAAAACAGCCGGGTAGAGAGGAAGCACCATGGAGAGGAATGGTTGTTGCTTTTATTGTTCACTCCATTGTAATTTAAAAAAGATAACAACAATAATAACTGGCCTTGTTCAATGCAAACATACAACAGAGGAGAACGCTGAAACTAGAGTATAAAGCATATGTCTAATTCATTTAGTTGGTTGTACTGTCAATACCATCGTTATAAGGGTTTTAATAGTGTATCACTGTCTTTTTTTCCATTCAGAGTGAAGCTGCAAGAGGATGAATGAGTAGAAGAGTAGAGAGCAGCGACGCCGGGCAGAGGATAGCACGGCTCAGACACCTGTCTCTGTCTGGCTGGATTATTGACACAGTAACGCACCACAGGGTGGCTGGCCCTACGGAAGCCAGTGGCTAGCTAGCAGTTCCTGCTCACCTCCATTCCTCTGAGCTCCTACACACAGGGCTATGGAGGATAGAGTATGACGAAACGTCTAGACTACGACAGAAGGCCCAGGTGGATGGAGCTGCTGCTACCCAAACACTGCTAAGGAACAGGCCACAGGCACTGAAACTGACCATGTATACCCCTGCATGGGCGGGGACTGTCCTAATAAGAAACCAATGGAGACTTGAAATGAACTGGATAAAATGATGTTACAGAAGAGGGGGCTTTGTTTGATTTGTGTGTTTGAGTGTTGATTGCACTTGGTTGCTGTGTGGGGTTAAGTTCAGTAGTAGTCAGAAGAAGTTGTGGGAGTACTGTATCTATTGGGGATTCATTTAAAGTAAACTAGTCAGGGACTTTCTATGAGTGGTAAACATCCTAGACGATTCACCATGGAGGTTGACGCTGAGCATCTTGAAGACAGACAACACTATTTTGCTTCAGCGACAAGTGACTCACCTGAATCGAGAGATATCTCTATTCTAGTGTCAGCCTGTCTTCAGAAAAGGCCTTTGTGTGTATTTTGTGATCTTATTATTTTTCTAATTAAACATAAGTTGGTGAAGTTTCCTCTACTACAACCTTCACAAACTGATGTCCAGTCCTTTTCCTGTCCAGGCTTTAGTTAAAGAGACCCATTAGGAATAATGATAAAAATTTATATTAATTTGGTTCATTTAAATTATAAGCACCAATGTACCATACCGGTAATAGCCAATCTTATCAGCAATAATGTACAGCATTGAGAACCCTGACCTAAATGAGAACATAGACCATCTCACACACAGAGCAATCACTGAATTGAATCTGAGTGCTACATCCCAAATGGCATCCTATTCCCTATATAGTGCACTACATTTGGTAGGGCTCAGGTCAAAAGTAATGCACTATATGGGGAATAGGGTGCCATTTGGGATGCAGTCCCAGGCTCTCTCTGCAGGATAGATTTAATCGCAAGGTGAAGTCTATGGAAAAGACATATGTCAACATAATAAAACCTTACTGAACACAGTGGTCTTCCCCTTCAAGCCACCTTGTCAGCTTAGCAATGAGCAAGAGTGGAGTGCAGACAAAATAATCACTTCAGTGAAAAAGAAAGGTGTTAGCAACCGCACAGGGATGCAATAAAGCTGTGCTCAGCGCTTAACTAATTGCTGACATATACTGTACTTTCTGATTGATAAATAAAGTACAGCCTTGTTGTGTTGGGAGGGGGGAGAGAGAATAAAGCATATGTTTGTGTCAGCAGGCTGGGAGGGGGAAGGATTGTGATGGAGGAAGACAGGAGGTCCGCTCGTAGAGAAAAGGGTTCCAAAAGGGTTCTGCGGCTGTTCCAAAGGAGATCCCTTTTTTGTTCCAGGTAGAACTCTTTTGGGTTCCATGTAGAACCCTCTGTGGAAAGGGTTCTACATCGAACCAAAAAGGTTTGTACCTGGAATAGAAAGGATTCTACCTGGAACCAAAAGGGGTTCTTCAAAGGGTTCTCCGATGGGGACAGCCGAAGAACCCTTTTTGGTTCTAGATATCACTTTTTTCTAAGAGCGTATACAGTGCAGTACAGGGGTGTGTCTCTCTTCACTCTACCCCGATTCTGCAGCTGTAACCTGGATATCTGGCAGCTGCACAGCCAGTACATTACGTGCAGAGAATTCCTGGACCGTACCAACCATGCAGCAGGCAGTACACTGCAGTGTCCTTGGTAGGGGCCAATAAAAATGGCAGAAATATACACACTTCTGTTTGGAAGAGACTGGAATTACCACCAACTCTCCTGGCCAGCCACTAGGCAGGAGGAGCAGCACAGCTATCCCCCAAATTCTAACAGAGCAATACTGAAAAAATTGTTTTGTCATTATCTGGATTCATACGTTCACTGAAGTCTGCAGGCCCCTAAAAATACACTGGATTTGTACAACCATTTTACACATTTCTGTTATAAGAATGACCCTTGCTGACATTATAATCTGTTGTAATCAGCAATAAAGTTCAGATTTGGTCAGTTTGAGTTAACTTCCGTACATTAAAAGGCTACAGTGTAACTGCGTGGTTGCTCCAGCGGACTTGTATCCTGTGCTGACATGTTTCCAGTTTCAACGTTTATTCTCCACGTGCACAGGATACCACAGTACAGAGACATTCTTACTTAAGAGCTCTTTCCCAACAGTGCAGTACTCATAATATGGTTAATCATAGAAATATATCATTTTTAAAACACAAGAAGTGCGATATAAGTTGACTTGTACCTAGTGCTGAGATAAGATGTGACCAACTGAAATAATTGGGTTGGACTGGACTGGCAAGCTATTTCTTTGTATCTTCCTCTCTTTCCTTCCTTCATTTCTTCCCTCTCTCTCTACCTCTCTCTCTCTGTCACTACCTCTCTCTTTCTGTCACTCCCTCTCCTATCTCTCTCTCCCTCCCCCTTTCCCACTCTCCCCCTCTCTCTTCTCTCTCCGCCGCTCCCTTCTTCCGTCCGCCACCTCCTTCCCTACCTCCCTCCCTCCCTCCTACAGAAAGTGAGAGAGAGAGCAGTGGCAGCAGCTAGGAAACTGGGAGGAGCAGGAATTTTAAACAGCTGCTGCAATACAAAGGGGATTTAATTGGGCTCAAAGCAGGGGAAATGGCAGAGATCAGATATGCTAGGAACACACGTCTCCTCTGGAGCCACAGTGCTGTGCTGCTGTAACAAAGCAAAGCTACTGTGAGTAGGGAGTTCCTTTTCCATCGACAATATGTAGTCGTGATAAATAGGGAAATGCCCCTTCCCTAGCAACCCACTGGGCACAGACTTCAGTTAAACGTCTAGTAAACAACAGCTGTGGACTAACAGTGAAATACTTATGGTCCGTTCCCAACAGTGCAGAGAGAAAGAAAATAGAGAAATAATACAAAAGTAAAACACGTAATATTAAAAGTAATAATAGATACATAATGAGTAACAATAACTTGTCTATATACAAGGAGGACCAGTACTGAGTCACTGTGCAGGGGTACGAGGTAATTGAGGTAGATATGTACATATAACTAGGAATAAAGTGACATAGTGAACAGTAGCAGCAACGTATGTAATGAGTCAAAAAAGTGAGTGCAAATGGGTCAATGCAGATAGTTAAGTAGTTAACCAAATAGCTATCAGGACTAACTGTTTAGCAGTCTTATGGCTTGGGGGTAGAAGCTGTTCAGGGTGCTGTTGGTTCCAGACTTGGTGTATCGGTACCGCTTGCTTGAGGTTGCCGTAGAGTAAATCTCCACCTGTACAAAGAAGCTTTGTAGTGATTTGTCGGTACCTCACTGTGGGTGTGGTGGTGGTGATGATGATAACGTGCACCACGTTCTGTCCTTGTAATCCACTACAATGTAGAGTTATGAGTTGAATTGTTTCTGCACTTGTTAACTTTGTATTGTTCCACCAGGGAGAAATAAAGTTGTATCTTTTCCAGTGTGTTTAAACATTTCTGTGTGTATGCTGCTCTTTTTTCAACTCAGAATCTCAAAGCCCAAAACATAAAAGTTGAATAAAGTTTGTTTCAGACGTTGTGTTTGGCCAGAGCATTCTGTCTGAGTCAAAGCAGTGGCCTGTAGCTGCCACCCCTGGCCTGGTGAATCACACAACCCAGGCAGCCAGACTAGGACCTGAGACATCATTAAGGCCAGGAGATGACAGGCCAGACAGAAGCAGACAGACGGAGACACAGACAGTCATGTCACGCCTAAATACCTTGTTCTAAATTAGAATCCTGTCTGCCACAGCTGAAGAAGGGTCTCAGATGCCAGAGTATCCAAGGAGATGGCAAGGTTTGTTAGCAAAAAGTATTTTCAGCTTTTTCATTAATCAGCTTTCTCTCTCCAAAATTCTCCATGTTTTACCTCCGACTCTGTTCAATACGCATTTTCTCTCCTCTCCTCATCCCACCAGTCTGTCCTTCACTCTCTTCCTTTCTTCCTTTTCTTCCTCTAAACACATCCATCTGCCTTGCTCCCCATCACTTCCACATTTCCCCAGACCTTCCTCCCTCTCTGTTTCATTGCTATGATAGCATTATTGTGGAAAAAGACCTGAGGGACAAAGACTTTATAATAAACAGTGTAAGCTAGTTAATCCCATTCATCACTATGAAAAACAAAACATTTCTTAGATCTCCCACTGTTCCAGAGGAGCAGGGCTAAGCATCACTCTGGCTGCTGGCATGATGGCATCCATCTATCAAAACCCCATTAGACTGTCCCATCACTAGCATCTACCACCCTGCCCACTCAGCCCTCTCTGAGGCAGGCAGAGAGCCCTTCTGTGGCGCAGAGCCCACGTTAAGTGGATCTTAATGTTGCCATTTCATGCCATTTGTCTAAATGTAATGTGATAAAGCCCATTTGGATGGCCCTATCCGGCCCACTGTTATCAGATTATCATTACAGTGCCATTGGTGATCAGATGTCACTCAAAGAGGGAGGCACCCACAGGGGGTGGAGAATAGAGAAGAGGGTAGGGGGAGAGGGGAGAGGAAGGGGAGAAGAGTAGAAGAGAGGAGAGCTGAAGTAGCCGATTGTGAATTTCGGTAAACTAGTCAAATTGTCTCCCTTACTCAGATAACTTTCATGTGTAGATGAATATCTTTATAATAGCACCAAGCATAAACAATAAATATTGTAGCTATCGTTGCACTGCCTCCACAGTCAGCCCTATTTTCCACAGTTTGACATGTATTATCATGAATCATGCCCTGGAGGCTTAACTGAGGGATTTCTGCTAGATGGGCCAGCTGCAAAGTCCAAATTGGCTATATTATAAGAAATGTCACTTTTGGTCTTATTTTAAGGTTAGAGTTAGGCATTAAGGTTAGCAGTGTGGTTATGGTTAGGGCTAGGTTTAAAAGTAGATTTTATGACTTTGTGGCTGTGCCTACTAGTGACCACTCTGCCTAGCTGCCTCCAGGTCAAGATTCATGCAATAAATGCCAACCTACCTATTTTCCCATCAACTGAACTCAGCCTTAAACAAGACTGACAGCCCTTATTCACTATTCCATTTATTGTAATTTCAGACCTTTGTATCTACCACTAAGTGCTGAGAATCCTCAAGGATCTGACCTCTGATCAGAAAATCCATCTGCTATGCCTGTCTTAAATGTTTTGAATGTCCACAATTTTCATCAGGCAAATCTAACTGCCAATCCCCTGAGACGGGGGAGTTCAAGGGCAGTAAATTGGAAGGCTGGCCCAAAAACATTGAGTGAAGAGAAACCATTCTGGTGACCTGACAGCACACTTAAACTGTCTGCTGAAACAGGCTATTTACATGATGAAGAGGGGGAACACAAACCTGGCCAGACCACTCTCTCTCTGTCTGCCCTCTGAGAAGTGTGACATTGAGATGTAATGAACGTGTGCCTGAGCATCAGTCTCGGAATCTTACAACACAATATGATACTCACTCAAACACTCACACATACGTTCACTATTTCAGTTCAGCTAGCTACAGCACTAGGAACTATAATTCATAACTTTATTGAAACTATAACTTTATTGAAACAGTTCACAAGGCTTTATATAAAAAATCATTCAGACTAAAAAATATGTATATCTTTATTTTGGCCAAGTAAGAAAAGAGCTGAGACAAAGGACTTCCCATGTTTTCACCTTGTTACAGCCTCCTCCACATTCTGTCCATTCTCATCTGCTCTTGAACAGAGCATATAGGACCTCCTATATCTAGGAGAGATGCAGTCAGAGACACATGAAGTGATTAGAGTCATTGATTTATGCTTTGACAGTACCTACAACCACTAGAGCATTGATAATGGGGGTCAGGTGGGTGCGTTTAGCGACATTGGCACAAAAAGTCAAATGCAGCATCATATGATGCAAAATGCATCATACCAGTTGTATTTCTGTATTTTGAAAGTTACACATCTTGAAAACTTGATTGCTGACATGCAAAACATTTTGGGACTATATCAACAATGGACTAATGAAACAAATACCAAAATATAGTTTTTCGGTGGAGTTTTCCTTTAAAGTGGGTCACAAAATGTAACCAAAAACAACATTAGATAAAATCTAATCAACGTTTCAATGGTAATATTAGATCCAACAATATCACTCTTCCCTCTGTGGTAATTATTCATTAGATATAAATGCACAATAATTAAATGAATGCACTATGAAGATGGACTCAAGCTCCTGCTAACCTAATTAATGCACACACTGGTGTGTGCCTGTAGACCTGGAGCAGTGGGATTCCTTATTCCATCACAGAGATTAGCCCATAATTAAAAGGATGCTAAAAAACTAATTAAATCAGCCACTTATTCCTGGGTTGAATGCATTGTACCAGTCCAACCATTAACAGTTATCAACTCAAAGCTTTACTTTTAAATGACAGGTTATGCTGCCAAGCAAATTAACCAGCTTATTGTATTATTACAAAGAAAGTAAACACTCAGAGCTTCTTCATTAAAAAAAATTCCAGAAGCAAAATCAAGAAAACCCACAGTATTTTTTTCTCTCTCAATGTACATATTGCCAAAGCTTACTTTGGAGATGTACATTTACATTTAAGTCATTTAGCAGACGCTCTTATCCAGAGCGACTTACAAATTGGTGCATTCACCTTATGATATCCAGTGGACAATATTAACATAATTAATAATAATAATCAATATTGTCAACGGGACAACAGTAACAACATTAACCAAGGGTCAAAATAACCAGACATTGAACAATAACAATAAGCATGGAGGACATGTGCAGGTTGGTTGGTTTGTCAGACACTGTCTCTCATTTTATGGCAGGCAGCATTGTGTGCGCTGACAACCCACAGCTCTCTGCGTCCTCCCCCATCAGGACAGGTCTTCTATTCTCATCAGAGAGGTCTTTGAAATCTTGAATAAGGATTTCAAATTTGGGGAAATTACACTCTCTAATTGTTTTATATTTGTCTCTCTCTCACTCCCTTCCAGTGATGGCATAGTTCCAGTAGCCTGGCTCGAAGTATCAATATCTTGATTAGCTCTCTCTCTCTCTCTCTCTCAATTCAATTTGCTTTATTGGCATGATGTAACAATGTACATATTGCCAATGCTTACTTTGGAGATGTACAATATTAACATAAATAAAATAATAATGATCAATATTGTCAACGGGACAACAGTAACAACATTAATCAAGGGTCAAACTAACCAGACATTGAACAATAACAATAACATAGAGGACATGTGCAGGTTGGTTGGTCTGTCAGACACTGTCCCTCATTTTGTGGCAGACAGCAATGTAGTGTGCTGCCAACCCACAGCTCTCTGCGTCCTCCCCCATCAGGACGGGTCGCCTATTCTCATCAGAGAGGTCTGACACTCTTTAATTGTTTTATATTTTTTCACATTTTGCCAGGAAATGGAGCTCTGTCACGGGTTCTGCTGTGGTGCAGTGGTTGCACAGCCTTTCTTCTACAGGGAGCCAGGTTTTCCTGTGTCTACCCTTCTCAATGGTAAGGCTGTGCTCACTGAGCCTGTACATTGCCAAGGTTTTTCAAAGGTTTTGATCAGTAACCATGGTCTGCCACGGTGTGCTGTCGATTTAGGGCCAGATAGCACTGCATTTTGCTTTGTGCTTGTGTTTCCCAATAGGTAATGTAGTTTGGTTTTGACTGTATTGTAATTTGGTTTATTCTGATTGATTGGATGTTCTGGTCCTGAGGTTTCCGTGTGTTAGTAGAACAGGTTTGTAAACTCAGCCCCTATCTATCTTTTTCCACTATCTCCCTTTCTCTATCTTTCTCTCTTTCTTAATCCTCTCAACTCAATTCAATTATCTTTATTGGCATGACGTAACAATGAACATATTGCCAAAGCTTACAGCGAACATTTAAAATATGAACATAATTAATAATAATAATCAATATTGTCAACGGGGCAACAGTAACAACAATAACCAAGGGTCAAAATAACCAGACATTGAACAATAACAATAAGCATGGAGGACATGTGCAGGTTGGTTGGTTTGTCAGACACTGTCTCTCATTTTATGGCAGGCAGCATTGTGTGCGCTGACAACCCACAGCTCTCTGCGTCCTCCCCCATCAGGACAGGTCTTCTATTCTCATCAGAAAGGTCTTTGAAATCTTGAATAAGGATTTCAAATTTGGGGAAATTACACTCTCTAATTGTTTTATATTTGTCTCTCTCTCACTCCCTTCCAGTGATGGCATAGTTCCAGTAGCCTGGCTCGAAGTATCAATATCTTGATTAGCTCTCTCTCTCTCTCTCTCTCAATTCAATTTGCTTTATTGGCATGATGTAACAATGTACATATTGCCAATGCTTACTTTGGAGATGTACAATATTAACATAAATAAAATAATAATGATCAATATTGTCAACGGGACAACAGTAACAACATTAATCAAGGGTCAAACTAACCAGACATTGAACAATAACAATAACATAGAGGACATGTGCAGGTTGGTTGGTCTGTCAGACACTGTCCCTCATTTTGTGGCAGACAGCAATGTAGTGTGCTGCCAACCCACAGCTCTCTGCGTCCTCCCCCATCAGGACGGGTCGCCTATTCTCATCAGAGAGGTCTGACACTCTTTAATTGTTTTATATTTTTTCACATTTTGCCAGGAAATGGAGCTCTGTCACGGGTTCTGCTGTGGTGCAGTGGTTGCACAGCCTTTCTTCTACAGGGAGCCAGGTTTTCCTGTGTCTACCCTTCTCAATGGTAAGGCTGTGCTCACTGAGCATGTACATTGCCAAGGTTTTTCAAAAGTTTTGATCAGTAACCATGGTCAAATAGTTATGCTGTCGATTTAGGGCCAGATAGCACTGCATTTTGCTTTGTGCTTGTGTTTCCCAATAGGTAATGTAGTTTGGTTTTGACTGTGTTGTAATTTGGTTTATTCTGATTGATTGGGTGGGTCTCAGTCCCAAATGGCACCCTATTCCATATGCAGTGTACTACTTTTAATCAGGGCCCACATGGCTCTGGACTAAAGTAGTGCAGTATACAGGGAATAGGGTGCCATTTTGGACAAATCCTTTAGCCAATCATCCAGAGCAATAATCATCATATTCATTCATATTCCAACGGAATCCCAGCTCTCCCTCAGAACACTACTCATATCACCATGCATACATACTAAGAAAAGAGGTGTCCTTAAGGGTTCTTTTGGAAGGGTTATAGATTCTTTGTGGAACCATAATGACTCAAAGCATTTGAGCTCTGCAACGGTTCTTTGCAGTTCAGAAAAGGCTTCTTTGCTCTTTTAGTGACAATTCAAATGTACAGTAAATATAATGGCGCCGAAGGAGATGGAGGGGCGGCGGTTCACTCAAATGTTTTGGGGAGTGGTTTGCACACAGTTCTTTTTGTGCAAGCGTGAGTGAGATGTCAATCCAGATGATCTTATCTGTTGTTTAATGCCATTACATGTTATATATGACTATGGCCAGTGTCTTGTGAAAAACACGTATGGCCTTGAGAACAGTTGTCTAAATCAGTGATTTCTCAATTCTCTCCTCAGCGACCCACAGCTTTCCCAGAGCTTTCATACCTGATTCAACTTGTCAATTAACACAATAATAACACCTAAGGAATTTTAACAATATAATATGGCTAACCAGCATTAAAAACCTGTAAGGTTCTTGAAAAGGATATACAAAGAAGCTTCAGATTGAGAACCAAAGATCCTGAGATTGAGAAAGGTTCTTTATAGAAGCATTCCCCATAGAAAAGGGTTCTATATAGCCCCAAAAAGGGTTGTAACCACAGCGAACACCTTTTTTGTTCTATGTAGAACCTTTTTTTAACAGTTCTTTAGAAAAGGGTTCTTTATAGCACCATACAGGTTTCATTTAGATCCTTATGAGCATTGTTCTTTGTAGAACCTTAAAAAAAGGTTTTATATAGCACCGTGGTTACAAGCCAAATAAGCCTTATTTGGCACTACATTAGAACCATTTGTTTTTAGTATGTAGTGATGGGGCTTAATTCAAACTATCAGTACTTATTTTGGCTTCAACTTGCCATGTGAACAGTCTGTGGCATATCACTACCGTCCTTGATAAATGCCTTTGATACAGGAAATCTTCTGAATTAGTTTGACATTACTGTCTCACAGCGCCATTTCTGTGCTGTGGAAATTACAGCCCTGAGCAATCTTGGTCAAATTCCTATTTCCTGTGGTATTTTTGTTATTCTCCTTAGGCTCCTACTGTAAGTACACTGTCACAAGACCTCCGAGTGGTGTGAGGATATAGGTAGGTCAACTATGGGTGCTACAGAATATGAACACACTTATTTTATTTTACCTTTATTTAACTAGGCAGGTCAGTTAAGAACAAATTCTTACTTTCAATGACGGCCTAGGAACAGTGGGTTAACTGCCTTGTTCAGGGGCAGAACGACAGATTTGTACCATGTCAGCTTGGGGATTCAAACTTGCAACCTTTCGATTACTAGTCCAACACTCTAACCATTAGGCTACCCTGCTGCTGTACTTACTGTACCTTCGGGGTCAACATTGGACATGGGTAGCTCAATGTCATTCAGGAGGTCCAGATTGTGCAGCTAAACCACAGAGAGGGATAATCATACACCATTTAGCTGACGCTTTTTCCCAAAGTGAGTAATGCGTTCGTACATTTACCACATGGGTGGCACCCAGTGGGAATTGAAACCCCGATCCCGGCGTTGCAAGCGTCATTCTCTACCATCTGAGCCACATAATGACATGAGTGGTACAGCACACCATGACATATTCAGACGACTGACACCTGGAGACACCTGGGCTGCCTCCAGATTCATCCCCTAAAAATGTCATTCTGCCTCTGAGTCCGAGAACATGTATGAGATCCTTATCATCTCATTGTTATAGACTGGGGTGAGGTTGACGTCATGGAGTGGAACAAAGAACTGCTCCAACTGTCCAATCAGCAGGAGGAGAATGGCTAAATGGATAAAGAAAGAACACCATTTGTTGATCTTACCCAAGTGGGTGTGGTGTTACACAACAGAAAGGCAATGTATAAATTCCTTTTTAATTCACACCATTGGTAGAGATCAATACCCATCCAAACAGAGTGGCCAAAGCCTTGCTACAGTAAACATACCTGTTTCTCTATGTCTGTCACCTGTAGTCCCAGGGTTAACATTATCTTGTTGACAAAGTGCATGATGGCCTAAAATAGAAAGATATAATATTACAGACATATCTCATTAGAAATATGTTGGCATTTAACCATAACAACAACATTCAAAGTCACTATTTTGACAGACTCTAATGAGAACATATTGAAGTTGTATAGGGTCGGTGCAATGCTCAGTCAGTCAGGCACGGTAAGAGTGATCAGGGGCATTTATATGTATTATTCATGCTGTCACACATCTCATCTACATAGCACCCTTGCACACAAATCAGCCTCGCCCTGAATCAGAATCAGTATAGAAATAAAATTAAATAAAATGTATTTTTCACATGCTTCGTAAACAACATGTGTAGACTAACAGTAAAATGCTTACTTATCGTTTTCAACAATGCAGAGTTAAAGATAAAACGTTTCAATAAACTAGAAATAGTGACACAATAAATAAATTCACAGTGAATAACAATGATGAGTAAAAATAAATGAGTAAAAAAAATGAGTACAAAAAAAGAGAGAATAGTCTATGACTAGGGTGGCTGGAGTCATCGACAATTGTTTGGGCCTTTCTCTGACACCACCTGGTATAGAGGTCCTGGATAGCCGGGAGCTCGGCCCCAGTGATATACTGGGCCTTACTCACCAACCTCTGTAGCCCCTTTCGGTCGGGTGCCTTGCAGTTGCCGTACCAAGCGGTGATTCAGCCAATCAAGATGCTCTCGAAGGTGCAGCTGTAGAACTTTTTGAGGATCTGAGGGCCCATGCCAAATCTAGACAATATATGCTTGTCCTATAATCAATCCTAACGCTGTCTAATAATGCAATGGACCAGCTTACACATCAGATCAGCAGGGATGGAGGACCCATCTTTTCTCTCTATTACCTGCTTAACTGTGTTAACCTTGTGGGAGTCCAGCTTCAGCAGCTGCTCAACGGAATCCTCAACTGGATGAAGAGACAGGGAGGAAAGCATTTATCTGTGCAATGTTCTGGGTAAAACCCAGTACAGTACTTCAACGATGACCGTGAATATCTTACTCACTGTCTGAACTGCTCAGTGAGTCTGTAGTTGAATCACTGTTGAAATAAAGAGCAAAGTATGTGAACATTCAATCTTCTGAAACAGAATACATTTTCTGAAGAACATGCACCCATCATAATCAGAAATAATTGACCAACCTTTCATTTGTAAGAATCTCAATTTCTTTTTCTGAATTTATTCCATTTCTGTTGACCTAAAAGTTTGGGGTCACTTAGAAATGTCCTTGTTTTTGAAAGAAAAGCAAATTTTTTGTCCATTAAATAACATCAAATTGATCAGAAATACAGTGTAGACATTGTTAATGTTGTAAATGACTATTGGAGCTGGAAACGGCAGATTTTTATGGAATATCTACATAAGCATACAGAGACCCATTATCAGCAACCATCACTCCTGTGTTCCAATGGCACGTTGTGTTAGCTAATCCAAGTTTAACATTTTAAAGGGCTAATTGATCATTAGACAACCTTTTGCAATTATGTTAGCACAGCTGAAAATTGTTTTTCTGATTAAAGAAGCAATAAAACTGGCCTTCTTTAGACTAGTTGAGTATCTGGAGCATCATTATTTGTGGGTTCGATTACAGGCTCAAAATGGCTAGAAACAAATTACTTTTTTCTGAAACTCATCAGTCTATTCTTGTTCTGAGAAATGAAGGCTATTCCATGCGAGAAATTGTCAAGAAACTGAAGATCTCGTACAACGCCATGTACTATTCCCTTCACAGAACAACGCAAACTGTCTCTAACCAGAATAGAATGAGGAGTGGGAGGCCCCGGGGGCACAACTGAGCAAGAGGACAAGTACATTAGTGTCTAGTTTGAGAAATAGACCCCTCACAAGTCCTCAACTGGCAGCTTCATTAAATCGTTCCCGCAAAACACCAGTCTCAACGTCAACAACGAAGAGGCGACTCCGAGTAGTTAGTTAGTTAGTTAGTTAGTTAGTTAGTTAGTTAGTTAGTTAGTTAGTTAGTGTTTGTGTTTGTGTTTGTGTGTGTGTGTGTGTGTATGTGTGTGTCTCACTTAGGAGAGGATGGAGGACAAGACCATCAAAGATCCTCTTCAAGACTCTGCACCACAATGTGTTCCTCTTTCAAAGTGCTGTTGATCCAGTCAACCAACACCTGCAGAGACCAGAGTTCACCATAATAGTCAGTTATATTGAGTGATGTTAATAACTAGGTGCTATAATTCTGTACTTGTACCAGTATAGCTGGCAGGTAGCCTGCTATACTGGAGGGTTGCCAGTTTGAATCCTGGGTCTGACATGAAAAATCTGGCAGAAAGTAAGTTGGCAACTAAGAGGGTTGCTGGTATCAAATCCTAGATGCCATTGTGCAAGGCACTTAACCCCCCACAACTGCTCCACGGGTGCCCAATTTGCTTCATCCTGTATGTGTTTTCAGGAGGTGTTGGAAGCGGAAGTCAAATTTCGGTTGGACCTTGTGTACAGTTGACGAATAAAGTGATATTAGTCTCGTGTCCTACTTTTACAGAAATGTACCGAATCAAACAGTGTAGAGATTAGGTTCTGGGTGCAGATATCAGTACATTAGTATCTACTGTAGTTAATCTTTGTATACATTTACTTTAGAGCAGACTCTGATGATGTCTGATAATGTCCACTTATATTTCTATTAAATGATGAGTGTTTCGTGTGTTATTGAGGTGTTTACAGAAAGCAGGTGTTGTCACGATCGTGTGGAAGAGATTCGGACCAAAACGCAGCATGAGGAAAATAAGCCATCTTCTTTTTATTATTGAAGAAGACAAAACGAAACAAAACACTTACAAACTACCAAAACAACAAACGATCGTGAAGCTAAATAACGTAGTGCACACACACAGGCTACAAACATTCTACATAGACAATTCCCCACACCAAACTAAAGCCTATGGCTACCTTAAATATGGCTCCCAATCAGAGACAACAGAAACCAGCTGTCTCTAATTGGGAACCCATTCAGGCAACCATAGACTTTCCTAGACAACTACACACAACATAGACACAGCTAGACAACTATACTAAACATAAAGCCAACTACTCTAAATAAACCCCCTAAACCTTACAATCACCCTGGACACTACAAAACCCACATAAATACCCATGTCACACCCTGACCTAACTAAAATAATAAAGAAAACAAAGAATACTAAGGCCAGGGCGTGACAGGTGTGGGATTACAAGGACCAGATAGGCCCTATCAGACTTGACAGTTAATACGGTTTTTGTATTCTGATCATGGAGTTCTGATCACGAAATTCCGAACACATCATGCATCAACCCCTACATTTAAATGTGTCCACCATGTCCACATTGTGTCCGGATTCCCTTTTCCGGTGCTATATTCAAATGCCAGCTAACCTCTGTAGCTAGCCAGCAAGCTAGCAAGCAAAGCTAAACGGATTCTATAACCAAACTATTTTGAAAACATTTTTTAATAAATATTATCTAGCTGGCTACCATTTATGTAGCCCAGGCAGCCGATAGAGGGCGCTAGATCTGCGCTATTATCTAGGGTTGATGTGCATTCCCAGTAATACACTCAAGTCCCCTGTGGACCGGCTCTTACATAAAGCATCCTCCATTCAGGCTGTAAAGGCATAATTTTCCTCCTTAACTAGCATTAATGGTGAGCAGCCTAAAAAAAACATCTGTGTAATGTCTTAATAAAACTACATTTTCCACCACCATTTTCTGATTTTCTGACAATTTAGGATGTTGCACATCTTGTTCAGCCAACGGTGTGCAACATCCTAAATGGTCAGAAAATCAGAAAATGTAGTTTTATTAAGACAGTGCACCTATGCGGCTTTTGTGCATCTAGACCTGTCTTTTTAATGCGATCATTGTATTCTGATAGTAGATGTCGCATGTAAGTGTCAAGTGTAGACGGCCATAGAATTTGTAGGGGTGTTTTTCTTTTCCATACCTTCTGCATTTACAGAGGCAGATTTTGACCAATCAGATCAGCTCAGGAAAAGATCTGATGTGAAAAGACCTGATGTGATAGGTCAAAAGACCGATTAGTGGGAAAAACATCAGAATTGGGCTGCCTGTGTAAACACAGCTATTTAGGTCTATACCGTGTTATACTTATCTAATTGATAAACACAGCAATAATTTGATTTGACTTTAATTTATTCCAGAAGTATATTTTCTATTTCAAATCCTCTTTGAGGGTCTAGGGAGAAGGTTTGCATCTACAACTACTGCCTTGCCCTAGCAATGACTTTCTGATCTGTCCACCATCCTCGCTGATACTTTCATTTTTATTTTATGTGTAAGGTATTTTCTGTGTAGCAATTATCTTCTGCCCATATCACCCAAAGGTATCATGGTCCTACCGAATAGTAGTATAATCATGTGTTATCATTGGTATAGTAGTATAATAATGTGCTATCATTGGTATAGTATAGTAGTATAATCATGTTTTATCATTGGTATAGTAGTATAATAATGTTTTATCATTGGTGCAGTAGTATAATAATGTGTTATCATTGGTATAGTAGTATAATAATGTGCTATCATTGGTATAGTAGTATAATAATGTGTTATCATTGGTATAGTATAGTAGTATAATCATGTTTTATCATTGGTATAGTAGTATAATAATGTGCTATCATTGGTATAGTAGTATAATCATGTATTATCATTGGTATAGTAGTATAATAATGTGTTATCATTGGTATAGTAGAGTAGTATAATCATGTTCTATCATTGGTATAGTAGTATAATCATGTGTTATCATTGGTATAGTAGTATAATCATGTTTTATCATTGGTAGAGTAGTAAAATAATGTGCTATCATTGGTATAGTAGTATAATCATGTTTTATCATTGGTATAGTAGTATAATAATGTGCTATCATTGGTATAGTAGTATAATCATGTTTTATCATTGGTATAGTAGTATAATAATGTGCTATCATTGGTATAGTAGTATAATCATGTTTTATCATTGGTATAGTAGTATAATAATGTGCTATCATTGGTATAGTAGTATAATCATGTATTATCATTGGTATAGTAGTATAATCATGTGTTATCATTGGTAGAGTAGTAAAATAATGTGCTATCATTGGTATAGTAGTATAATCATGTTTTATCATTGGTATAGTAGTATAATAATGTGCTATCATTGGTATAGTAGTATAATCATGTTTTATCATTGGTATAGTAGTATAATAATGTGCTATCATTGGTATAGTAGTATAATCATGTATTATCATTGGTATAGTAGTATAATAATGTGTTATCATTGGTATAGTAGAGTAGTATAATCATGTTTTATCATTGGTATAGTAGTATAATCATGTGTTATCATTGGTATAGTAGTATAATCATGTTTTATCATTGGTATAGTAGTATAATCATGTGTTATCATTGGTAGAGTAGTAAAATAATGTGCTATCATTGGTATAGTAGTATAATCATGTTTTATCATTGGTATAGTTGTATAATCATGTGTTATCATTGGTATAGTAGTATAATAATCTGCTATCATTGGTATAGTAGTATAATCATGTTTTATCATTGGTAGAGTAGTATAATAATGTGTTATCATTGGTATAGTAGAGTAGTATAATAATATGTTATCATTGGGCTTTGATGATGGATGATCATTTGAGGAGAATAACTTGGCTGGTGGTGGGAAGTGAAATGTAAAACAAGGGTCAATCTTATCACTTTCAACTTCTCAAGTTTGGGATCTTTCAAAGATGTTGGCTGAACAATGTTTTCCACTCACCTGTTTCAACACATACATTTTAAGTTGAGAAGCCCACTACTTGACAACCATTTTGGAGGGAAAATATGATATCCAAAAGATGACGTGAGCTGGAATACAGCGGAATATAGACTTCCCCTAGAAAGATCCAACATCCTCAGGGTCCCCTTCTGCATATCAGGAAAATCCTCCATATCCCCTCTGCTGAGCAAGATATCAAGTGACTCTACCTGGTATCAGTGTAGCCTACGCTTTAAATAATAGTTCAGTAATAGTTTAAATTAAATTATATTCAATTCATGTAAGGGACCACTTCAAACTTCAGTATTTGATTTGATCACTTCCTTCTCTGTGAGTGCACTTCTGCCTTAGCTGGGCACACATACATAGCATGAATAGAGCAAAATGGCTATAACCCCATAACATCATGTCCCTCTGAATGATTTTTGGGGATTCTGGGCCCCAAAACAACACACAACAACAAACTCAGAGGAATGCATTCTGACTCTACACTAACCTGACTGGGATTTAATGTGACCAACAATATGTCAAAGTGTCTTCCTAAAACTAGAGTGTAGCTTCACTGTCCCATATCTGTCTTTGTGATGTACTCTTCTCTGTCTGAGGTTGACAACAAAAGGCAAATTGAATAATCATACCTTCAGAGGAGTAGCAGCAAACAGACAGAATAAGGAAATAACGCTGTTGTACTCTGCTTCCTGACTGACGTCAACACTGAATCAATCAAAATAGCATTGCGACAGAGAAAAATACACCCAATCTGACAAGCACTTCTCCAGAAACGTGTTACAGGATAGCAGCACAAACGATCTTCATACAATTCAGGACCAAAAATAACAATTTGGGAGAAACAGAAGGTCAGAATGAAGGACTGAAAATGGTAAAAAGAGAAATGAGAGGATGTGGAAGGGAAGAAGTAAGCAAAAGTAAACCTTGGTTTTGTTACACACAGTGTGTTCTGAGGAGAGGCCATGTATATGAAGTCCAGACTTACAGTTTAGAGCATTTGGATAGAGACAACTGCTTAGAGGTGAGTGAGGTGAAGTGAGGTCACCTCACTTGTTGTCTCTTCAGAGAGAGAAGAGACAACAAGTGAGGTCACTTCACCTAATAGAAGTGGCAACCACACCACAGGAGGCCAAAACAAACATCCCACTGGGCACACACTGGTTGAATCAACATTGTTTACACATAATTTCAATGAAATTACATTGAAACAACGTGGAATAGACGTTGAATTGACGTCTGTGCCCAGTGGCTGTATAATGGCTGTAGTCTGTCCTCCAGCACTCCCCAATCATATACAGAGAGAGAAGAGACAACACACTGCATGTGCACCATCTCTACGTCAGAGGAGCAGAGGAAACACGCACACTCCATCAACCCGAAGAGGAATGGGCAAAAAGGGAAAAGGAGAAGTAGTCATGGTTACCATAGACAAGAAAATAAAGACACAGTCCTAAAATAAACCCCCTCATTCCTTTGGCTAAACCAAAACCAGAAGGCTTGTGTTGTGAGTTCCAATCTCCGCCACACTTCTGATTCACTTCTGAAGACAAAGAAAGCTACCGTACATGTGTGAAGCACAGGAGGTTGGTGGCACCTTAATTGGGGAGGACGGGCTTGTGGTAATGACTGGAGTGGAATCAGTGCAATGGTATCATATACATGGTTCCCATATGTTTGATGCCATTCCATTCGCTCCGTTCCAGGCATTATTATGAGCCGTCCTCCCCTCAGCAGCCTCCACTGGTGTGAAGTGTATAATTAAACACATTCACCAGCTTTCTGAATTCAAACATTTATTTCTTGATAGACAGACACGTCCAGGCAGATACATACAAGAAGGGAGGCGAGTTGTTTCCATTGAACAGCCTGTCTCCTGGCGATCCAGACTTGACCACTTAATAATTTACCCATGGTCTAAAATACATGAGTGGACTCCTGTACATTCAGCTCTCCCTCTCATCTGAAGGGCAGGTCAACAAAATGATGCTCTGTGGTACAGAAGGAGAATAAATAATATTGCACTTAAGGTGAAAGGCAACAGGGTCGGCATCAAGAAATATGGCTTGAACCTGTCCATATAGTCAGTCAGAGAATACTAAAATAGCACTGTTACAATTCATTTATCTTTTAAAATTGTTTTTTTTTCTTCACCTTTATTTAACCAGGTAGGCCAGTTGAGAACAAGTTCTCATTTACAACTGCGACCTGGCCAAGATAAAGCAAAGCAGTGTGACAAAAACAACACAGAGTTACAGGATAAACAAATGTACAGTCAATAACACAATAGAAAAATCTATGTACAGTCCGTGCAAATGTAATAAGATTAGGGAGGTAAGTCAATAAATGGGCCATAGTGGCGAAATAATTACAATTTAGCATTAACACTGGAGTGATAGATGTGGAGATGATGATGTGCAAGTAGAGATACTGGGGTGCTAAAGAGCAAAATAATAACTAACAATATGGGGATGAGGTAGTTGGGTGTGCTATTCACAGATGGGCTGTGTACAGGTACAGCGATCAGTAAGCTGCTCTGACAGCTGATGCTTAAAGTTAGAGAGGGAGATATAAGTCTCCAGCTTCAGTGATTTTTGCAATTCATTCCAGTCATTGGCAGGATAGATACAATAGAAGTACATCAATAATAATATACTGTATAAAGCTTTATGAGATAGAACATACAGCATTTTACACATAAATATCTTCTTATAAAGCAGTAGAGGCTTATTGCAGAAAATACACACCCACACAACAAATTCTCCAGTGTAAAAAACAAACAAAATGAACATAGAGTGTTAAATCAACATTGAAAGTGTTGAGTCTGTGGTCCCATATAGACATTGGAACAGTTTTAAATTAACACACTTCGTGAGTTTCAGGCCATTGTATTACACAAATAAAATAGTTTGATTTGTTCCTAAAGGGGTACAAACACTTGCAACTGTAATGGTACCCTGTAAAGTTTTTAAAATGCTGGGAAATATGATAATGATGGTTTTGGTTCAAAGTGATTTGTATGAATTTCTGGCCCATGGTTTAGGGTAAAAATAGGCCCTCAAAATAAGGCCTTGTGTAATACTTATTCTATTTAGTTAAAAAGCTTATTTTTTTATGATACATACTCACTTAGGATCTCACTTGGTTAAGTTCATAGGACTGAAAATGGATGAATGCAACAACCATATCTCTGTCACTAACAAATACAGTCATGGGTGGTAACTCAAATTTACTCGAAATACAAGTAACTCTGGGAAATATTTGAACAAGGTTTTACACAAAACAGTGTTCATTTAACACTGTTCCACTGTCTAGATTGGTCCACAGACTCAACACTTTCAGTGTTGATTTAACACTCTCAGTGATATTTTTGTTTTGTTTTTAACGCTGGGGAATTTGCTGTCCATGTTTTCCAATTGCATAATACATTCTCCAGTGTTGACTGAGTATTAAAACATAAGTGTGCTGGAGTATGGGTTGTGGTTATCATTAAATACTGACATTGGGGGAGATTAAATACAAACAATCTGTCTCTTCAGGCCAGTCCTCGGGGGTATCTGTAAGTCCCACGGCACTGATACGAGGGGTGAATTTTGTCTATTTCCCGTGGGTTCAATCATTGTTTAGGCTTAAAGTGGGCACAAGCACAGTGCCTTCATTCTCCTCACACTGTAGCTGTGTGTGTGACTGTGTGTGACTGTGTCTGGCAGGCAGACGTCACTCAGAGTTCTTGTATTTGGTGAAAATGTTGTACAACACCCTTAAGGTGGACTTCAAGTTAAGGTTCACAATGTCTATAACCAAACAATGCACACAAAAGAAGTAAAGAATTATTTATAAAAACAAAAATAACAAACTTCTCTCTGAGAGGGAAAATCACAAACACAAAGAAAAGCTCATCCTGCTTGACTGATTCTGGGTAATATTGGTATACAAACATAAAAATATAAACTTTTGTTTCGACAATTCATCGTGTGAGACTTTATATTCAGGAAAACAAAAGCTGGCGGGGTGAGGTTGGGTGTGTTTGGGTCACATGCTGGCTTAGATGTACATCAATGTTCAAGTATCTAAAGTGAGAAAAGAGCTCCACCTACCGGACATCTAAGGCATTAAATATACTCAAGCATCATGAGCATTCCAATGACAGTCTACCTTCAGCAAGCTTCCCTCTTCTACTGAAAGTTCACTGCCTGCATTCCCCATGTGTTACCGCCCTCCCTGTTCATCTAATGCAAGGGTTCCCAAACTTTTTTTTGTAATTTACAGCCAATGTTTGCTTTTTTAATTTGGGCTATGACAGTCTATTACAAATCAGTCTGACATTACTTTTGACATTATTTCAATCTGAAGGAAGTATGGTTTGAAATGACTGAAATGCATCAGAAAGTTATTGGGATGTTCAGAAGATCATCAGGCAATAATGTTGTATGATATTCTGTGTAGAAAAGAACATCATCACTGCACATTTTCTCTCACAACCCCATGTTTAAATCAGGCAAAAACATATGGGGTCGCAACCCCTAGTTTGGGAAACACTGATGTAATATATTGTGTTAGTACTGTACCGTCTGGTTTGGCTTTGGGTTTCTTCAGGCTGCCGTCATGCATCAGCTCAAAGGCAAACGCCACATTGTGGACCTGAGGGGAACCAGGGGAGAGAATGAACAAGATGAACCTGCTAGCAGTCGACCAAAGAAACACCACTTCTACAAGTCCACCTCTTACAGAGAAACACCACTTCTACAAGTCCACCTCTCACAGAGAAACACCACTTCTACAAGTCCACCTCTTACAGAGAAACACCACTTCTACAAGTCCACCTCTCACAGAGAAACACCACTTCTACAAGTCCACCTCTCACAGAGAAACACCACTTCTACAAGTCCACCTCTTACAGAAAAACATCACTTCTACAAGTCCACCTCTTACAGAGAAACACCACTTCTACAAGTCCACCTCTCACAGAGAAACACCACTTCTACAAGTCCACCTCTTACAGAGAAACACCACTTCTACAAGTCCACCTCTTACAGAAAAACATCACTTCTACAAGTCCACCTCTCACAGAAAAACATCACTTCTACAAGTCCACCTCTTACAGAGAAACACCACTTCTACAAGTCCACCTCTCACAGAGAAACACCACTTCTACAAGTCCACCTCTTACAGAAAAACACCACTTCTACAAGTCCACCTCTTACAGAAAAACATCACTTCTACAAGTCCACCTCTCACAGAGAAACACCACTTCTACAAGTCCACCTCTTACAGAGAAACACCACTTCTACAAGTCCACCTCTCGCAGAGAAACACCACTTCTACAAGTCCACCTCTTACAGAAAAACATCACTTCTACAAGTCCACCTCTTACAGAGAAACACCACTTCTACAAGTCCACCTCTCACAGAGAAACACCACTTCTACAAGTCCACCTCTTACAGAGAAACACCACTTCTACAAGTCCACCTCTTACAGAAAAACACCACTTCTACAAGTCCACCTCTTACAGAGAAACACCACTTCTACAAGTCCACCTCTCACAGAGAAACACCACTTCCACAAGTCCACCTCTTACAGAGAAACACCACTTCTACAAGTCCACCTCTTACAGAAAAACATCACTTCTACAAGTCCACCTCTCACAGAGAAACACCACTTCTACAAGTCCACCTCTTAAAGAGAAACACCACTTCTACAAGTCCACCTCTCACAGAGAAACACCACTTCTACAAGTCCACCTCTTACAGAAAAACATCACTTCTACAAGTCCACCTCTTACAGAGAAACACCACTTCTACAAGTCCACCTCTCACAGAGAAACACCACTTCTACAAGTCCACCTCTTACAGAGAAACACCACTTCTACAAGTCCACCTCTTACAGAAAAACACCACTTCTACAAGTCCACCTCTCACAGAGAAACACCACTTCTACAAGTCCACGTCTTACAGAGAAACACCACTTCTACAAGTCCACCTCTCACAGAGAAACACCACTTCTACAAGTCCACCTCTTACAGAAAAACATCACTTCTACAAGTCCACCTCTTACAGAGAAACACCACTTCTACAAGTCCACCTCTCACAGAGAAACACCACTTCTACAAGTCCACCTCTTACAGAGAAACACCACTTCTACAAGTCCACCTCTTACAGAAAAACATAACTTCTACAAGTCCACCTCTCACAGAGAAACACCACTTCTACAAGTCCACCTCTTACAGAGAAACACCACTTCTACAAGTCCACCTCTCACAGAGACACCACTTCTAAAAGTCCTACCTACCTTCTGCTCAAAGTTCTCCGGTGTGATGAAGAAGTTGTAGAGGGGGACAAAGTAGTCCTCCAGCAGTCCCATCAGCAGAACCAGATACACACCATCAGCAAACTGGACACAAAGACAAGGGGTTGTCAAATATTGTCAACACGTGAGGATATGGAAGAAGCAGTGACGACCCATCATTCAGGGCCAGTGAGGCAGAGCCCCACCTGTTATGAGCTCCACCTGTTTAGCAAAAAAATGATTATAGTAATATTTACTTGCTTGTTATTTTAGCACTAATACGTGTCACATATCAGTTTGCAAACAATGTAAAAAAATAAATATTGAGTTAACAAAGCTGCATACAAACATGGTCTATTTTTTGCTTTCTTGAGTGAGGCAGTTCCAAAATGCAGGTGTTTCAGCCTAGCTCAGCGGCCCAGTGGAAAGTACAGAGCGTAGGGGTTGGTAATCTTCTGTAGTTGAGCCGTGATTGGCTCAGTGTTCTGTCACTCATGGGGACACTAGGTCACTGCAAAATCTACAGGGAGAGCTAGAAAGTTTAATCAGTTTTTTGGAACTAACTTGGTTACCACTTTTCCATGTGGTTTCTTCCTTCACAGACTCCATGAAATGATGACCGCTTCCTGGTCAAATGATTAATTTTGTGTGTGGTTTCCTAGAAACAAGGTTGGCTGATCTTACCCCTATGGCTCAACTTAAGCCGCCAACCCCTAAAGTGTAAAGGAACGCACGTTTAAATGTCTCTTCAAATATTTGACCTCCTTCATAACATTGAGCTTGTCAGGTGTGTGATCCAGGAGTGTGTCAAATGCATCCCTTTCTGAGATACAGTAAAAAAAACTCTGCATTAATCACATTTTACAACAGGCCTCAATGTTCAACCAACATCTACTCACCAAATCTACCTATCATCATTCTAGAAAAAAATTATAGAAAACAGAAATCTTATTGTTATACCTACGTATACAATAAGGATCCCCCCCTCCCCCCAAAAAGGAAACCTAACAAAAAGTGAACAATTGTACTTACTCTGTAGTGCTCGTCAGCTCCTTGGTCACATGACATGACACTAAACAATCTATACAGGTCAGTGGAAGAATCTGTTTAGGCAATCTGATGGGGGACAGTGCATGGCCACCAGGTTCTTAGTATGGATAGCTGCGGATGGAGGAGGGGACCAGCAGAGGGAGCTGTCAGCATTCACCAGGTTTCAATTGGGACTACTAAGGTAAAATGTTGTTTAATGCAGTGCTTTCTAGAGATACATTTACACTTCAATGGTACAATTAGGATTTATATGAAAGACTTTGTTAGCATGATATCAAAGATAACTGATCACAATACAGAATATATTATTAAGTGTGTTAAATGTTGTGTTAGCCACTCGGACTGACAATTGAATGGCACCTATCAATGTTTGGTCTTAGACTGTAAAATACAACTCACAGTCAACGCTCTACTCAATGGACCAGCCGTGAGGCCTGAGCAGCTGGTTGACAGACTCCAGTACAGTTTGGAGCATCTACTTCTGTCCTCTCTCTGACTGGGTCACCTCAGCCACATTAGCTTCCGACCCGACAGCTTCTCTGTCACCAGCAGAGAAGAGACACACAGGGACTTATAAAGCAGTCGCTCAGAGCATCATAATAAATATAAAGACACATACACACAGCAAATGCTTTATAAACACCCTAAACAGTTACACCATTTATCAGAATCAAAGAAACTATGAAAACAGTGATGTTGATAGCGTCAAAATCTTATATAGTTCATCAGAAAAACACCAACCTCAGCCACAGACACTACACAGAGTCCAAACGAATTATTCCTTACCAAATACCTTCTAGAGCACCTGTCCATCATAGCAATCCTCCTCCAAGTCTTTGAAGATGATCCTGTCCTCCTCCAGCTTATTGTTGATCCAGTCTATTAACACCTGGACACAACAACATCCTTTAGCATCAGTGTTGGTTCTCAAAATAAAGGGATACACACTACTGGGAGATGTGGATAAGTCACCTACCCTCTGAAGATCTTTCAATGTAGGATTCTCTGGAAGTTGGGTTCAGCATGTTCCTCTCAGCATTCTCTTCTAAGAAAGACATTGGAAGAATACACTCAACGTAGCCAGAGGGCTACAACTGATACAGATAGAAGTAGTACATATCATCTTCCACATTTGAAGAGTGCTACACTCTACACAAACATCCCACTCACACAGAGTACACTTCTCCTGTGTACTACTATACTAGTGTACACTCATCTTGGATCGTAAGAATGATTCAGACGATGAGTGGAACTAAGACACAGGGTATTGTCCTCCGCACGTTGCTCTTTCATTTCCTCATCCACCAAAAGTCACTCACAGTCACAGTTAGTCCCCCAGAAGTCACCCTTAATGAGCTTCCGTAACCCCCAGTTGTAACCCCCAGTCACTGGGAATCACCCCAGTCAGAAAGAGGCAAAGACAAGTACAATCGTCACCGAGGTGTCATCAACAGTCAACCAACAGTTTGAGTTGCTGTTACCCAGCAACAGAGGCATATTGTACAACGCATTCGGAAGGTTTTCAGACCCCTTGACATTTTTCACTTTTTGTTACGTTACAGCCTTATTCTAAAATGGATTAAATGCATTTCCCCCGCATCAATCTAGACACAATACCCCATAATGACAAAGCAAAAATAGGTTTTTTGAAATGTTTGCAAATATATTACAAATAAAAAACAGAAATACCATATTTACATAGGAATTCAGACCCTTTGCAATGACACTCGATTGGAGTTCACCTGTGGTAAATTCAAATGATTGGACATGATTTGGAAAGGCACACACCTGTCTAAATAAGGTCCCATAGTTGACAGTCCATGTCAAAGCAAAAACCAAGCCATGAGGTCAAAGGAATTGTCCGTAGAGCTCCGAGACAGGATTGTGTCGAGGCACAGATCGGGAGAAGGGTACCAAACCATTTCTGCGGCATTGAAGGTCCCCAAGAACACAGTGGCCTCGATCATTCTTAAATGGAAGAAGTTTGAACCACCAAAACTCTTCCTAGAGCTGGCTGCCCGGCCAAACTGAGCAATCGGGAGAGAAGGGCCTTGGTCAGGGTGGTGACCAAGAACCCGATGGTCACTCTGACAGAGCTCCAGAGTTCCTCTGTGGAGATGGGAGAACCTTACAGAAGGACAACCATCTCTGCAGTACTCCACCAATCAGGCCTTTATGGTAGAGTGGCCAGACGGAAGCCACTCCTCAGTAAAAGGCACGACAGCCCTGTTGGTGGTGGCCAAAGGCACCTAAAGGACTCTCAGACCATGAGAAACAAGATTCTCTGGTCTGATGAAGCCAAGATTTAACTCTTTGGACTGAATGCCAAGTGTCAGGTCTGGAGGAAACCTGGCACTATCCCTACGGTGAAACATGGCGGCAGCATCTTGCTGTAGGGATGTTTTTCAGCGGCAGGGACTGGGAGACTAGTCAGGATCGAGGGAAAGATGAGTGGAGCAAAATACAGAGATCCTTGATGAAAACCTGCTCCAGAGCGCTCAGGGCCTCAGACTGGGGTGAAGGTTCACCTTCCAACGGGACAACGACCCTAAGCAAACAGCCAGGACAACGCAGGAGTGGCTTCGGGACAAGTCGCTGAATATCCATGTGGCCGAGCTAGAGCTAGAGACCTGAAAATAGCTGTGCAGCGACGCTCCCCATTCAACTTGACAGAGCTTGAGAGGATCTGCAGAGAAGAAAGGGAGAAACTCCCCAAATACAGGTGTGCCAAGCTTGTAGCGTCATAGCCAAGAATAATCAAGGCTGTTATCGCTGCCAAAGGTGCTTCAATAAAGTACTGAGTAAAGGGTCTTAATACTTATGTAAATGTGATATTTCAGTTTTATACACTGCTCAAAAAAATAAAGGGAACACTTAAACAACACAATGTAACTCCAAGTCAATCACACTTCTGTGAAATCAAACTGTCCAATTAGGAAGCAACACTGATTGACAATAAATTTCACATGCTGTTGTGCAAATGGAATAGACAAAAGGTGGAAATTATAGGCAATTAGCAAGACACCCCCAAAAAAGGAGTGATTCTGCAGGTGGTGACCACAGACAACTTCTCAGTTCCTATGCTTCCTGGCTGATGTTTTGGTCACTTTTGAATGCTGGCGGTGCTCTCACTCTAGTGGTAGCATGAGACGGAGTCTACAACCCACACAAGTGGCTCAGGTAGTGCAGTTCATCCAGGATGGCACATCAATGCGAGCTGTGGCAAAAAGGTTTGCTGTGTCTGTCAGCGTAGTGTCCAGAGCATGGAGGCGCTACCAGGAGACAGGCCAGTATATCAGGAGACGTGGAGGAGGCCGTAGGAGGGCAACAACCCAGCAGCAGGACCGCTACCTCCGCCTTTGTGCAAGGAGGTGCACTGCCAGAGCCCTGCAAAATGACCTCCAGCAGGCCACAAATGTGCATGTGTCTGCTCAAACGGTCAGAAACAGACTCCATGAGGGTGGTATGAGGGCCCGACGTCCACAGGTGGGGGTTGTGCTTACAGCCCAGCACCGTGCAGGACGTTTGGCATTTGCCAGAGAACACCAAGATTGGCAAATTCGCCACTGGCGCCCTGTGCTCTTCACAGATGAAAGCAGGTTCACACTGAGCACATGAGCACATGTGACAGACGTGACAGAGTCTGGAGACGCCGTGGAGAACGTTCTGCTGCCTGCAACATCCTCCAGCATGACCGGTTTGGCGGTGGGTCAGTCATGGTGTGGGGTGGCATTTCTTTGTGGGGCCGCACAGCCCTCCATGTGCTCGCTAGAGGTAGCCTGACTGCCATTAGGTACCGAGATGAGATCCTCAGACCCCTTGTGAGACCATATGCTGACACATGCACATTTGTGGCCTGCTGGATGTCATTTTGCAGGGCTCTGGCAGTGCACCTCCTTGCACAAAGGCGGAGGTAGCGGTCCTGCTGCTGGGTTGTTGCCCTCCTACGGCCTCCTCCACGTCTCCTGATATACTGGCCTGTCTCCTGGTAGCGCCTCCATGCTCTGGACACTACGCTGACAGACACAGCAAACCTTTTTGCCACAGCTCGCATTGATGTGCCATCCTGGATGAACTGCACTACCTGAGCCACTTGTGTGGGTTGTAGACTCCGTCTCATGCTACCACTAGAGTGAGAGCACCGCCAGCATTCAAAAGTGACCAAAACATCAGCCAGGAAGCATAGGAACTGAGAAGTGGTCTGTGGTCACCACCTGCAGAATCACTCCTTTTTTGGGGGTGTCTTGCTAATTGCCTATAATTTCCACCTTTTGTCTATTCCATTTGCACAACAGCATGTGAAATGTATTGTCAATCAGTGTTGCTTCCTAAGTGGACAGTTTGATTTCATAGAAGTGTGATTGACTTGGAGTTACAATGTGTTGTTTATGTGTTCCCTTTATTTTTTTGAGCAGTGTATATTATTATTTTTTATAAATTTGCACACAAAAAAAAAACTTTTGATTTTGTTGTTTTTATTTTGAAATTCAATGATTATTGTGTGTAGGGATTATGAGGGATTTAAAAAAAATCTATTTTAGAATAAGGCTGAAATGTCACAAAATGTGGAAAAAGTCAAGGGGTCTGAATACTTTCCGAATGCACTGTACATACCTGTTTCTGAGATTAGGATGTAAACAACTAACAAGATGAAGCCACGTCACTCTGTTGCTGTGCTGAGCTTTGATTCCCTTCCACTGACAACACACACTGACTATACCTCTGGGATTTGATGGCTAGGGTCAACATTTAGGCTAACCCTAATGGCTACATTCCTTTTATCTTCCAGCGCACCAAATGGCAACAGACAGTACATTTATAGGTATGCATTAAAGGAATGTTGTTGATGTTGGAGAGAGTGGGAGTCCTCTGTATTCTCTACAGATGTCCTATCTGATATGCCTTGGTGTAGAGCTCAACCACAAACCATAGCCATCAGAGTACAGTATGCCTCCTCTGCTGTCCGCATCGCACACCAGATCAGCATTTCCTTCACAATTACAGTCCTGCGTTTCATCATAATTGTGCTATTTAGTCTGGGAACCAGTCTTTTTAGCTAACATTCCAATCCTTGCCACACCCGTCTTTAGCAAATGACAGGAGTGGCACGGAGTGGAACGTAATAGCTGAACAGAGACATCAATCAGGCTAATATTTCCTCCCTCTGTCCAGTACATCTTTCTTCACATGACCCTGTGCTACAATTCAATGAGTGAAATATAGTGTTAAGGATTTTGCGACAGTTAAGGCAAAGCCCTCCCAAACAATAATATAGCCCAATAATCCTGCCGTAGAGATGTAATATGTGTCAATAGATCATAACCAACGCTAAATCTGGAGAAGTCCCCAGTTACTCCTGAAACACTGGAGACAAAATCCAGCATACATTTCTCATATCACAACACAGACATTAACAGGTTCCTAAACAGCAGGAGTCTTGATGATCCTCTAGGTGCTTCCAGGTGATTTTTGGCAAACTTGAGTTGACTTTTTGGGCAACATGGGTCTGAAAACATTTTTTTTTTTTCTGCATTCATCAGAGTGTTGTCTTGAGACTAGCCTCCATCTCCTGCTTTTACAGAGCCTTAGAATGGCATGGCTAGGCTGGGAGGGACACATACACAAAAAAAGACAGGAGCCAAACCTTGCAGCTGTCCATGCTAGACAGAGTTAGGAAAGGGGCTTCAATATAGCTTGGTAAAATAAAAATAAAAAGTAGAACTGCACAACTAGGGCAGACCAAAGGTTATTCAAAACAAAAGAGAAAGTAAATATCGTATTCCTTATCTTAATAACCTTGCATTCTTGTGATAGAGAATTAGATGTATATATGTTTATTACATCATGAGGAACACCACTAGCCAGTCTACTTTCTTTGCTCCTTGCTCTAGTCGGCCATAGAAAATAGGTGTTGCTTTAGGCACATTTCTATAACTTCTACAGACATCACAGCTCTATCAGTAGGCTATATACTTTCTGACCAACAGCATCCTCTGTATAAATACTTAATGACCCCATGAGTGTGTTGTGCAAGTTGTGCAACCAGGAAGTTCAGTTGTGCAGCCAGGAAGTTCTCTGAACTTACATCACACATGGATGGATGAAAACAGACAGTAACCATGATAACCATATATGGAGATTACACATTGCTGCAAGTTCCAGACATTTTCAATGAAGAGATAGTCAAATGGCCAACAGATGGTTGGATCGTGGAAGGCTGGGAGATGGATCTTCTCCTCTAGTTACAAGCCCAACTGGTGTGGAGATCACTTCAGTTCCTGGATTACTTCACTACTGGTTCTGATTCTGTCCTTTTTTCTCTGCCTATTTCCCCAGAGCAACTTTAAAATGACAAAAATACATTAACAATCAGTGATCAGTCTCTTCTTGAGGTGTCAATAATAAGGACTATTTCAGTTTTCTAAATTTCTATTACCCATTGGAGTCACTGAACAGGTTCCCCTAGAGGGTGTGATCATCTGTTCACCTGCGGTCTGTAGTAGTCCCCAGTGTGTCTGCAGCCTCTGTCTCAGTCTCTCCATGGCCTCCACGTCATCAGGGAGAGGGGTACCCAGGGGCCCCAGAGAGGGGGCAGGATCCCTCAGTGGAGAGGCTGCCATGGCCCCTACATCCCCCTCCTGAGATATGACTACAGAGTGTTAAGACTTGAGGGCCACTGTCATAATCTGCCTTCTCATGTTTTTTTTCTCAGTGCCCTTTCTGAGTGTCCCTCTCACCTGTAGGAGTGCCAGTGTGTGGCCCTGTGCCAGTCCCTGGAGCAGGCTGTTGATCTGTGCCCAGGCTGCCTCCCCGAACCTGCAGCTCGGCTCCCGTGCTAGCAGCACCAGCCCAGGGTCATACTGATGAGCAGATCCAGCAACAAGAGAATCATATATTCGGAGTACTGTAAAACTACTTCTCAGGATAATTTACTGTACATTTTTTAGACAAACAGAAACATGATATTTGGATTTCTGATCCTCTGGCTCCTTACTGCTGATCTGCACCATTAGTGCTTTCCTAAAGGAGAGAGGTGAAGGAGCTGTTTATTGTTAAGGAGGGTGTTTATTACTCAACGTACTGTACAAACATTCTCACCCGTTCTCTGTGATATATGCTGGGATCTGCCCATTCCCCAGGAACACCACCAATAACCTGTGAAGAGTTATCACACACCAAATGAGTATTCGCCACCAATATCCCTGCTGGCTTATGCATGTCCAGTATTGAGAAAGGACTCAAGGTCAAAGGTCATAAATGTTGTGTACCATTTGGTGAGAAACATCCCAGCATGCTGCATGGCACACAGCATCATCACAGTGATGTCAGGCACCAGTGCCAGACCATTATGAATCTGACAGACAGTTAACATCACAGTTACAGGTTAGCTAAAACAACACCACAGAGACCAAACCAAAGAGACCACGATGCTGTATTTCTCTACTCCTTGTGGTGCTGAGAATAAAAGCCCCATAGTTTGGTTCCATAATACATAAATACACACACAATAACCTCTGGTCTTCCTGGAGCATGAGGAATAAACAATGTGGCACATTTATCACAAGCAAACAGAGGCTACAGAAAATGTATTAGTACTAAAGAAACATTGGCAAACATACTGTGTAATCTGCAACAAATAACAATTCATGCCATTTGTAGTATGATGCAAGCTACTTAGAATTAGCGTAATGAAGCACTGTCATCTTCACAACACTGCTATCAACAGCTATATATCCCCGCTTGTTCCTTCATCTTTGCAAAGACAGTGTTGACACTGCAGCGATACATGACAGCTTCCTCATTCTCTGGCTCTTCGAAAAAGTTAACCTTGGTTATAAAATAAGACAGCTTCACCAAAAATGTCAAATGTTTCATACAATCAATTATCATATTATCAAGAAAAGCAGAATGTCACGGCCGTTAACAGAAGAGGACCAAGGTGCAGCGTGGTGAGCGTACATTTTCTCTTTATTTGGAAAAAGACGCCGAACAAAACAACAAACACTACAAAAACAAACCGTGAAGCTAAAGGCTATGTGCCCTAAACAAAAGTCAACTTCCCACAAAGACAGGTGGAAAAAAGGGCTAACTAAGTATGATTCTCAATCAGAGACAACGATAGACAGCTGCCTCTGATTGAGAACCACACCCGACCAAACACAAAGAAATAGAAAACATAGAAATAAAGAAACTAGAATGCCCACCCTAGTCACACCCTGGCCTAACCAAAATAGAGAATAAAAGCCTCTCTATGGCCAGGGCGTGACACATACAAAGTTACTTGAACAGGAACTATGATCATAAAGTAAAGTAACTGTCCAGTGAAAATCTCACTTAGAGGTTCATAGTCTGTTAACTCAAATAATCTTGTTGACTCATCCTATACTCGTAATTGTTGCCATAAACTGGTGACATACACACCACCACCACCTCTTTCTAATTTTTCTGGCCATCCCCCTCTTCTTTCTGACCCTCATCAGCCTGCACCTCCTCTTCCTTCTCTGCCAGCTTACACTGTTTAGTACTAGGCTCAGACATGGGTGGGCCAACTGGAAGAGAGAAGGAAGTGAAGGGAGGGAAAGAAGGAGGGAGTGAAGAAAGAAAGGATGAATAGTTCCAGTTGGGCAAAGCAGGTTGATATGTTGTAAATGGAGTGATGAGATCAGAGTGATCGGAGGGTGATTCCATATAGGGCTGGCACAATTACCGTATAACAGACAGTTATGGATAAAAAGAAAATAACCATTATAAAAAAGTTATAATTTCGGGGGGGGGGGGGGGGGGGGGTGCAGCTGACTGAAGACGGGAAGGCTGGGCATTCATGCAGTTGAGTCCGTTTCTGCCTTAACATGAGCTCTTAACAACTTGATAATACTTTGTTGCAAGCAAGGTGTTGTAGCAAATGCTGAATAGTATGGTCTTGGAACCTTTGACTGGTAAACTCATGGGTACACTCACAATGGCTGTCTGGTATTGTGATGCAATAATTTACATGATTGGTCATGTAGAATGTTCATTCAAATGATATTAACTGATGTGGCTCATGCAATGGAATGTATTTTTTGTAATTTCAGTTGAGTTGAACCAACAAATCACAGCACATATACAGGTTAAGACAACGTCGTCACAAATGTGGGACTACTGTGGTCCAATTGTTGCAAAGATTTATGGGATATTAGAATCTCGTTGTCTTAACCTTTGTCTTCTTCAACCTAGCTTTGCTCCTATGGGCAGGGGCGGAGCCAGACGGGTGTCCGGGGTGGCACTGGACACCCTTGACATCTGATTGGCCACCTCGGGAGCCACCCCAAAATTTTATTCATTCTCATTCTGATTTCACCTTGTTGAAAGAAGCATTTATTTAGACGTTTTCAAATAGAGGACGAGGAAGAGAGGATATTAACGTTGGTTGCGAGATACAAAAGAATAAGAAGAACATACAGAAGAAGAAGAGAGAAGATTTCCACAGCTGCACAAGCTTTTTTCTCAATTGGCGAAAGCATCATATTTGAAGTAAGTTTTAAGGTTTAACATCGGGTTTAGGTTTCCTGAACAACTTTAACGAAAGTTGAGTCGCTGTGTAAGTTAACTTTAGACCTTTGGCTCCATTAACAGACAGTTAATCAGATAAGAGAGATCGGTTCCCAATTTAGCCTAACATTATGTTTACATCTGTGCTAGTAATACACTCATATACAGTGCAGTGTTGTAAGTTACAGTATATGAATGTTTAGCTAATGTGGGGTAACTAGTAGGCTACAGCTGTCAGTGTTCAGCAAGTTAACCTTCAGCAATTTGAAATCCATTAACTCAGTTAGATGTTCGTACTTGAACTCAAAACGAACAATTATTATTATCAATCTGTTAACGTTGCTCAAAAGATTACCACAATTTGCAGATAGCCTGTTTGCTATCGTAAAGGTGTAAGAAATTATAGCTAGCTAAGTTACTTACTGCAGAGTAGGGCTAGCCATGCTCTAACTAGCAACTTAGGCTGGTAGTTGATTTTAAGGTACAGTTATGATAATATTAGGATTTGTAATTAAGATTGAGATTGGACTAAAATGTGGGTAATTGGATGCTTAGATGTATCCATAGACTGTCTTTTTGCATAGGGTCAATTAAACATGAAAAGAAAGGGAGAGATATTTGACTTCTTTTTAAAGAAGCACAAACAGGCAGATCAGGTACAAACAGACCCCAGCCCTTGCATCACCACCGGACCCCAGAGCAGCTCCCTACCTGAAGCTAGTCAGAGTCAGTGTGGTCAGACTTCACAAGGACCCAGTCTACCACCACCAGGTCAGAGCATCTACCAGGCAGTCAGTCACATGCCCAGTTCAGAACATAAATTTAGCTTCAGCTTGTAATAGATGATTTTTTCAGATTAAGCCTCACTTTAAAATATTGGTTGTTGATTCATGTGTGTCCTAGTTTTGGTGTCTGTGGCATGACTGGTTCTTGTGTTATTTTATTGTAATAGATGTATCAAGGGATGACACAGAGACCTCTGAGCAAGACAGTGAGCCAGAGCTGCCAGGAGATGTCATCGAGCCCCTCACAACTGCATCAAGCACTAGATATGATGTTCCAAAAGGAACCAATGGCAGGCCTATACTTTAAACTACACATTTTAGTTAGCAGCTATTAGTATCTAATCTTGGGGATCCCTTAATTATACATTTCCATAGAGGTATGACACATTGTTTAAAGTGTACTTCAGACATTTCAAGATCCAGAGAAGAGGGTCCTATACAGCTGTGTTTGAAAACATTTCCCAGAACTCAGCATGGTACTAGGAAAAGGGCTTTCAACAGCTCCTGGTATAATGACAATTCATGGCTTGAATATTCTGTCAGTCAAGATTCAACTTGTTGTTTCGCCTGTAGGCATTTTTCTCTGCCCAATACACCTGAATCTGCCTTCACATCTCACTCAGGTTTTTGTAAGAGGAAAAAGGCTCTGTTTAAAGATTCTGGGTTTAAGCTCCAATCAAAGGCAGAGCATCATATCAATGCTATGTATGCTTGGAATCAGCATAAAAGTCCTATTGACAGGAACTCATCAATGTTAGATGTCATAAATGAGGAACGGAAAAATAAAGTGGAGGAAAACCTGTACTTACATTTAAACAATTGCAGATGTGCTCCTATTAACTGCCACTCAAAATATAGCGCAGAGAGGTCATCGAGAGACTGATGACTCTCACAACAAGGGTCATTTTTTGACAATCTTAGAAGAAATAGGAAAGCATGACCCTCTCATAGAGAAAAGGATGAATGCATGTGGCAATGTTAAGTACACAAGCCACCAAATCCAGAACGAAGTCCTTGAGGGCTTAGCTGAGATGGTACAAAGTGAAATAACAAGAGAAGCAAAAAAGTTTTTAGTGTAGTGTAATTGCAGATGAAACCAAAGATTTAAAGAAAAAATAACAAATGTCTTCACTATTACAACGGGGCCATCCACGAAAGCTTTTTACACTTTTGTTCAGCTGAAAGCTTAGATGCAGCAGGTCTCATAAAAAATGATAATTGATTGCTTTGAAAAACATGGTCTGGACTACAGAAATAATCATGTGGGACAAGGCTATGACGGTGCATCCGTCATGAGCGTAAAGCATTCTGGTGTGTCTGCACGGATTAAAAACAGTGCAAGATTTGCATTTTATGTGCACTGTAATGCACTTTGTTTGAATTTGGTTCTTGTCGATGCTGTAAAATCAGTGCCTGAGGCAGTTAACTGTTTTGCTCTACTGCAGAAGCTTTATAACTTTGTATCTGGCTCGTACGTTCATCTCAAGTGGCTTGCGGTTCAGAAAGAGGCTGTATCCACAGCAGCAGCCCAGGGAACTACAGAGACTTACAGATGTAAGGTGGGCATGCAGATACATGGCATGCCATAATCTGAGGGACAGGCTTCCAGCAGTTCTGAGAGTGCTACAGGATATCACACTTGAAAATAGTGGTGATAGATCAGTGGAGGCAAGGGGGCTTTTGTTTATTTTGTTTTTATTTCATAGGGCTTTTGATTACTTTTTGTAAAGTGCTTGGTGATGCCAATTGTCTTTCTGACATGCTCCAATCAAGCTCTCTTGACCTAGCAAGGGCTGTGGATCTAGTTGGTGGCCTTACAGACAGAACTACAGAAGTGAGGGCTACTTTGGAGAACTATGGAAAGAGGTTGAAGAGATTGCAGAGCACTGCAAAATAAGTGTACAAACAAGCTTAAGATTTCACGACTCATTGATGACGAGCACTGTAGGACAGAAAAATAGTGACCAAAGTGATGTTGAGAGCTTCCAAAGATCAATCTATTATCAGGTGCTTGACAGTCTCACAGCTGAGCTACAGAGGCGTTTTTCAAAGAAGAATTGCGAGATAATGCAAGGGGTCCAGTCTCTCAACTCAAAGAATACAACATTCTTGAATGAGGAGCCTCTGTTTGCCTTTGCTCAGAACTTTGAGTCAGATTTAGAGGACCTCAAACAAGAGGTTCATCAAACCAAGCGGCTTCTTGATAGGAGAGAGAAAAGTGGAAGGGACAGACCGTCTACTCTCCTTGACTTTGTTGTGTTTTGAGAAACCTTATAAAGAGGTCTTCCATGAGCATTTTTGACTTTCTAAGATTTCTGTTGTTACACCAGTCAGCAGTGCTTCTTGCGAGAGAAGCTTCTCAGCTTTAAAACTGATTAAAACCCACCTTAGGACAACAATGGTTGATGACAGGTTAAGTCACCTCAGAATCCTCAGTGTGGAGTCAAGGAGGGCACGCTCCCTCAACATGGATGAGGTTGTGAAACATTTTGCCAGTTCTCACCAGAACCGCAGAATTATGCTGTTTTATATCTACCTAGGATCATTTGGCACTTAGGCGCTCCCTGTGTGTGTGAGAGAGAGAGAGAGATGTTGAATGTATTGTTGAATGTATGGTTATTTTGACACTTGGTTATTGTTGTTACTGTTGTCCCATTGACAATTGTGATTTTCATTTTTATTTTATATTGTAAATATCCAAAATAAGCTTTGGCAATATGTACATTGTTACATCATGCCAATAAAGCAAATTGAATTGAATTGAGAGCGAGATAGAAAGAAGGAAAGAAAGAAAGAGAGAGCGAGAGAGAGAGAAATTGAGCTGCAGTTCTGAGGTAGAGACACTGACTATTCATAGTATGTTAATGAACTCTAGTTCCGCCACTGCCTATGGGTACACTCGCAATGATCGCCAGTCCACCCATTACGCCATCATTGACTTGAAATGCAAACACCTGGTCTATTCATTCTATTTCTGTGGAAGAACATGTAGTCAGGAGAAGAGGAAAGGAGAAAATGTGCGTAAAAAAACGAAATATTTATTTTTTGCTATTAGAACGGATATTAGAGACCGCAGTCATTTTGCTGCCCAATTACCGTCATCCAAAATGTCCGTCACAGCCCGAATGTCATATAGTACCTGTGTGTTTGAGACAGTCCCAGTATGGCTTGTGAGTGGATTGATCATAGAGATTGATCATGTTTTGTGAGTGCTGCAGATGCAGGAGAATGCCTCACCTCATATGCGACAGGCAGGAGAACATGGAAGAAGACGGAAAGGTAATCACTGTTCTCCATCCCCACCTGTAACCAGTCAAGAGATCAAATGAGAACTGAAGGCATAATGCTACTGAGGAAGAAACAAGGGCTTCTAAAAATTGAAATGACTTCTAGAATTCTACTTCTATGGCATTGACCTAGTTCCAGGTTACGTTGCTGTTGAAGCCAGCGCGCTTCTCTTTGCCCACACTGTCATAGTTGGACTCCCTCAGGTTGGGCCAGAAGCCTTGGTGCTCATAGCGGTGCCAGGAGAAGTAGAGCACAATGGGAGACAAGGAGTGGTGTCAGTCAAGATGGATTAGCAGCCAAAAGGTCCAGTCTAGGATAAAGAAAAGACACTCGCCTCGGAAGAGAACTGTAAGCTCTGTCCGTGATGCACGTCCCAGGCCACTATCAACATCCTGGGCAAAACAAAAGCACTCTTAGAAAAAAAGATATACATATATAAAAATAAAAACTCCTATTCTATTTCTAATTCTATTTTCAAAGGCATACACTGTAATCCGTTAGGAGTGGGTTCTATCTAGGTCCTGCTCACCTCTTGACATTGTAGTGTTTCTTGGCATAGTGGGCAGCGATGACTTATGTTGTAAAAACACAGAAGCCGTTGGCAGCACTGCACAGAAGCCGTTGGCAGCACTGCACAGAAGCCGTTGGCAGCACTGCACAGAAGCCGTTGCCAGACTGTGGTGTCTTGGGGGTCTGATAGAGAGGAGGGAGAGAATAGCAACTACCAGATACTGTTAACTGACATACATGAAGTCCATGACACCTCGAGGAGCATTGTAAATTTAACAGCTGAGGGCTAATCTCTTCATATAAATCAAGGACCACTTTGGAAACAAGTGTTTAATTATGAATTGTAAGTGCTATCCTCTGAGAATACATTGTACATGCTGTTGTATGTTTTTTACCCCCAAAATTATATTAACCTATTATTATTATTGTTTTGGAAAATGTAATCCAAAGATTAAGGCAGAGACTATTCAATTGTATAATAACTTTAATCAAGCAGCTGCAGGGGAGATCTGATTTCACAGGGAAGAACTCAGGAGTAAACGGTTCCATGTCCCTTATATAGTGGGAGGTGATAACACAATCATATTATTTACTCAAGTTATTTTATACAAGCAACAGTTCCAGAACACAATGGCCTTGTGTTAGGGTGCAGACATAACAGGAGTCTATGAAAGGCATAACATCACAGTGCAACACAGAACATATCCCTTGAAAAGTTACAACAGCTCACCCCACATTCTGTCCCTTCATAATACAAACCCACCTGACCAGAGCCATACCGTTCCTCACTTCCCCAGTCATCACACTGTCCACCAGCTGGAGAGTGGCCTCTATTGTCAGCTTGGCACAGTGGTAGATGTTCTACAGTTGACCGAGATAGCTGACACCTTAGCTAGCCTCTGCCAGTTTCAGTCTTGTTTTTTATATATTGTTTTTACCCTGACTGCACTACACATTTCTCAATTGGGACAATAAAGATAATTATAGATAGTCCATTTCATCTCACCGGTTAGAAGTAGACTTATCCATACTGCAGTGTGCATAGAATAACATAATGTACAATAAGGATGGAGACTCACATAGGAGTTTGTAGCGGGCCATCTGCTCATAAATCAAAGCAGTTCCAGACATCTTTCAACAAAGTAGTAAGGACTTCA